>NC_057811.1:56763275-56765070 GCF_018294505.1 Triticum aestivum
TGATGATGTGGCTTTGAATGGTGCATTTTGAACACACAAAGAGTCAGGAGTTCAAATAAGTTTTAGAAAATGAAATCCCTTTGTGACAGACGAGTTTCCGTATGAAATCCTGATACTTTGAAAGATATTGTCCGTTTTGTACACGAAGTGCATCCATTTTTTGCCGTAACCCTCTCAACTTTCTTGCACATGCTATGTGGATGAAATGATGATACCATGCCAACTTTCAACCTTTTCAGAGTTCATTTGAAATGCTTTTCAATTTTAGGGTCTTATAGCTCAAAATAATTAGTAAATGCATGAAAAATAACAAATGAAGTCAGAAAAGATTGAAAAATGATGATGTGGCTTTGAATGGTGCATTTTGAACACACAAAAAGTCAGGAGTTCAAATAAGTTTTAAAAAATGAACTCCCTTTGTAACACACGAGTTTTAAAAAATAACAGACGAGTTTCCGTCCGAAGCCCTGATACTTTGAAAGAGATTGTCCGTTTTGTACACGAAGTGCATCCAGTTTTTGCCGTAACCCTCTCAACTTTGTTGCACATGCTATGTGGATGAAATAATGATACCATGCCAACTTTCAACCTTTTCAGAGTTCATTTAAAATGCTTTTCAATTTTAGGGTCTTATAGCTCAAAATAATTAGTAAATGCATGAAAAATAACAAATAAAGTCAGAAAGGATTGAAAAATGATGATGTGGCTTTGAATGGTGCATTTTGAACACACAAAAAGTCAGGAGTTCAAATAAGTTTTAAAAAATGAAATCCTTTTGTAACAGACGAGTTTCCGTATGAAATCCTATTACTTTGAAAGAGATTGTCCGTTTTGTACACGAAGTGCATCCAGTTTTTGCCGTAACCCTCTCAACTTTCTTGCACATGCTATGTGGATGAAATGATGATACCATGCCAACTTTCAACCTTTTCAGAGTTCATTTGAAATGCTTTTCAATTTTAGGGTCTCATAGCTCAAAATAATTAGTAAATGCATGAAAAATAACAAATGAAGTCAGAAAGGATTGAAAAATGATGATGTGGCTTTGAATGGTGCATTTTGAACACACAAAAAGTCAGGAGTTCAAATAAGTTTTAAAAAATAAAATCCCTTTGTAACAGACGAGTTTCCGTATGAAATCCTGATACTTTGAAAGAGATTGTCCGTTTTGTACACGAAGTGCATCCAGTTTTTGCCGTAACCCCTCTCAACTTTCTTGCACATGCTATGTGCATGAAATGATGATACCATGCCAACTTTCAACCTTTTCAGAGTTCATTTGAAATGCTTTTCAATTTTAGTGTTTTATAGCTCAAAATAATTAGTAAATGCATGAAAAATAACAAATGAAGTCAGAAAGGATTGAAAAATGATGATGTGGCTTTGAATGATGCATTTTCAACACACAAAAAGTCAGGAGTTCAAATAAGTTTTAAAAAATGAAATCCCTTTGTAACAGACGAGTTTCCGTATGAAATCCTGATACTTTGAAAGAGATTGTCCGTTTTGTACACGAAGTGCATCAAGTTTTTGCCGTAACCCTCTCAACTTTCTTGCACATGCTATGTGGATGAAATGATCATACCATGCCAACTTTCAACCTTTTCAGAGTTCATTTGAAATGCTTTTCAATTTTAGGGTCTTATAGCTCAAAATAATTAGTAAATGCATGAAAAATAACAAATGAAGTCAGAAAGGATTGAAAAATGATGATGTGGCTTTGAATGGTGCATTTTGAACACACAAAAAGTCAGGAGTTCAAATAAGTTTAAAAAAATGAAATCCCTTTGTAACA
>NC_057811.1:56767674-56768526 GCF_018294505.1 Triticum aestivum
ATTTTGAACACACAAAGAGTCAGGAGTTCAAATAAGTTTTAGAAAATGAAATCCCTTTGTGACAGACGAGTTTCCGTATGAAATCCTGATACTTTGAAAGAGATTGTCCGTTTTGTACACGAAGTGCATCCAGTTTTTGCCGTAACCCTCTCAACTTTCTTGCACATGCTATGTGGATGAAATGATCATACCATGCCAACTTTCAACCTTTTCAGAGTTCATTTGAAATGCTTTTCAATTTTAGGGTCTTATAGCTCAAAATAATTAGTAAATGCATTAAAAATAACAAATGAAGTCAGAAAGGATTGAAAAATGATGATGTGGCTTTGAATGGTGCATTTTGAACACACAAAAAGTCAGGAGTTCAAATAAGTTTGAAAAAATGAAATCCCTTTGTAACACACGAGTTTTAAAAAATAACAGACGAGTTTCCGTCCGAAGCCCTGATACTTTGAAATAGATTGTCTGTTTTGTACACGAAGTGCATCCAGTTTTTGCCATAACCCTCTCAACTTTGTTGCACATGCTATGTGGATGAAATGATGATACCATGCCAACTTTCAACCTTTTCAGAGTTCATTTGAAATGCTTTTCAATTTTAGGGTCTTATAGCTCAAAATAATTAGTAAATGCATGAAAAATAACAAATAAAGTCAGAAAGGATTGAAAAATGATGATGTGGCTTTGAATGGTGCATTTTGAACACACAAAAAGTCAGGAGTTCAAATAAGTTTAAAAAATGAAATCCCTTTGTAACAGACGAGTTTCCGTATGAAATCCTATTACTTTGAAAGAGATTGTCCGTTTTGTACACGAAGTGCATCCAGTTTTTGCCGTAACCCTCTCAACTTT
>NC_057811.1:56771690-56772287 GCF_018294505.1 Triticum aestivum
GAGTTCATTTGAAATGCTTTTCAATTTTAGGGTCTTATAGCTCAAAATAATTAGTAAATGCATGAAAAATAACAAATGAAGTCAGAAAGGATTGAAAAATGATGATGTGGCTTTGAATGGTGCATTTTGAACACACAAAAAGTCAGGAGTTCAAATAAGTTTAAAAAATGAAATCCCTTTGTAACATACGAGTTTCCGTATGAAATCCTATTACTTTGAAAGAGATTGTCCGTTTTGTACACGAAGTGCATCCAGTTTTTGCCGTAACCCTCTCAACTTTCTTGCACATGCTATGTGGATGAAATGATGATACCATGCCAACTTTCAACCTTTTCAGAGTTCATTTGAAATGCTTTTCAATATTAGGGTCTTATAGCTCAACATAATTAGTAAATGCATGAAAAATAACAAATGAAGTCAGAAAGGATTGAAAAATGATGATGTGGCTTTGAATGGTGAATTTTGAACAGACAAAAAGTCAGGAGTTCAAATAAGTTTTAAAAAATGAAATCCCTTTGTAACAGACGAGTTTCCGTATGAAATCCTGATACTTTGAAAGAGATTGTCCGTTTTGTACACGAAGTGCATCCAGTTTTT
>NC_057811.1:56773143-56774499 GCF_018294505.1 Triticum aestivum
GAAGTGCATCCAGTTTGCTATGTGGATGAAATGATGATACCATGCCAACTTTCAACCTTTTCAGAGTTCATTTGAAATGCTTTTCAATTTTAGGGTTTTATAGCTCAAAATAATTAGTAAATGCATGAAAAATAACAAATGAAGTCAGAAAGGATTGAAAAATGATGATGTGGCTTTGAATGGTGTATTTTGAACACACAAAGAGTCAGGAGTTCAAATAAGTTTTAGAAAATGAAATCCCTTTGTGACAGACGAGTTTCCGTATGAAATCCTGATACTTTGAAAGAGATTGTCCGTTTTGTACACGAAGTGCATCCAGTTTTTGCCGTAACCCTCTCAACTTTCTTGCACATGCTATGTGGATGAAATGATCATACCATGCCAACTTTCAACCTTTTCAGAGTTCATTTGAAATGCTTTTCAATTTTAGGGTCTTATAGCTCAAAATAATTAGTAAATGCATGAAAAATAACAAATGAAGTCAGAAAGGATTGAAAAATGATGATGTGGCTTTGAATGGTGCATTTTGAACACACAAAAAGTCAGGAGTTCAAATAAGTTTGAAAAAAATGAAATCCCTTTGTAACACACGAGTTTTAAAAAATAACAGACGAGTTTCCGTCCGAAGCCCTGATACTTTGAAATAGATTGTCTGTTTTGTACACGAAGTGCATCCAGTTTTTGCCGTAACCCTCTCAACTTTGTTGCACATGCTATGTGGATGAAATGATGATACCATGCCAACTTTCAACCTTTTCAGAGTTCATTTGAAATGCTTTTCAATTTTAGGGTCTTATAGCTCAAAATAATTAGTAAATGCATGAAAAATAACAAATAAAGTCAGAAAGGATTGAAAAATGATGATGTGGCTTTGAATGGTGCATTTTGAACACACAAAAAGTCAGGAGTTCAAATAAGTTTTAAAAAATGAAATCCCTTTGTAACAGACGGGTTTCCGTATGAAATCCTGATACTTTGAAAGAGATTGTCCGTTTTGTACACGAAGTGCATCCAGTTTTTGCCGTAACCCTCTCAACTTTCTTGCACATGCTATGTGGATGAAATGATGATACCATGCCAACTTTCAACCTTTTCAGAGTTCATTTGAAATGCTTTTCAATTTTAGGGTTTTATAGCTCAAAATAATTAGTAAATGCATGAAAAATAACAAATGAAATCAGAAAGGATTGAAAAATGATGATGTGGCTTTGAATGGTGCATTTTGAACACACAAAGAGTCAGGAGTTCAAATAAGTTTTAGAAAATGAAATCCCTTTGTGACAGACGAGTTTCCGTATGAAATCCTGATACTTTGAAAGAGATTGTCCGTTTTGTACACGAAGTGCATCCAGTTTT
>NC_057811.1:56775648-56776969 GCF_018294505.1 Triticum aestivum
GAAGTGCATCCAGTTTGCTATGTGGATGAAATGATGATACCATGCCAACTTTCAACCTTTTCAGAGTTCATTTGAAATGCTTTTCAATTTTAGGGTTTTATAGCTCAAAATAATTAGTAAATGCATGAAAAATAACAAATGAAGTCAGAAAGGATTGAAAAATGATGATGTGGCTTTGAATGGTGTATTTTGAACACACAAAGAGTCAGGAGTTCAAATAAGTTTTAGAAAATGAAATCCCTTTGTGACAGACGAGTTTCCGTATGAAATCCTGATACTTTGAAAGAGATTGTCCGTTTTGTACACGAAGTGCATCCAGTTTTTGCCGTAACCCTCTCAACTTTCTTGCACATGCTATGTGGATGAAATGATCATACCATGCCAACTTTCAACCTTTTCAGAGTTCATTTGAAATGCTTTTCAATTTTAGGGTCTTATAGCTCAAAATAATTAGTAAATGCATGAAAAATAACAAATGAAGTCAGAAAGGATTGAAAAATGATGATGTGGCTTTGAATGGTGCATTTTGAACACACAAAAAGTCAGGAGTTCAAATAAGTTTGAAAAAAATGAAATCTCTTTGTAACACACGAGTTTTAAAAAATAACAGACGAGTTTCCGTCCGAAGCCCTGATACTTTGAAATAGATTGTCCGTTTTGTACACGAAGTGCATCCAGTTTTTGCCGTAACCCTCTCAACTTTGTTGCACATGCTATGTGGATGAAATGATGATACCATGCCAACTTTCAACCTTTTCAGAGTTCATTTGAAATGCTTTTCAATTTTAGGGGCTTATAGCTCAAAATAATTAGTAAATGCATGAAAAATAACAAATAAAGTCAGAAAGGATTGAAAAATGATGATGTGGCTTTGAATGGTGCATTTTGAACACACAAAAAGTCAGGAGTTCAAATAAGTTTAAAAAAATGAAATCCCTTTGTAACAGACGAGTTTCCGTATGAAATCCTATTACTTTGAAAGAGATTGTCCGTTTTGTACACGAAGTGCATCCAGTTTTTGCCGTAACCCTCTCAACTTTCTTGCACATGCTATGTGGATGAAATGATGATACCATGCTAACTTTCAACCTTTTCAGAGTTCTTTTGAAATGCTTTTCAATATTAGGGTCTTATAGCTCAACATAATTAGTAAATGCATGAAAAATAACAAATGAAGTCAGAAAGGATTGAAAAATGATGATGTGGCTTTCAATGGTGAATTTTGAACACACAAAAAGTCAGGAGTTCAAATAAGTTTTAAAAAATGAAATCCCTTTGTAACAGACGAGTTTCCGTATGAAATCCTGATACTTTGAAAGAG
>NC_057811.1:56777069-56849009 GCF_018294505.1 Triticum aestivum
CTCGCCTAAGTGTGAAAAAATCCTACCGAGTGGTGAGCAACCCTCCCACTCGCGGGCTTAGCTGCAGTCCATTACTCGCCTAAGTTTAAAAAATCCTACCGAGTGGTGAGCAACCCTCCCACTCGGGGGCTTAGCTGCAGTCCAGTACTCGCCTAAGTTTGAAAAATCCTACCGAGTGGTGAGCAACCCTCCCACTCGGAGGCTTAGCTGCAGTCCAGTACTCACCTATGTTTGAAAAATCCTACCGAGTGGTGAGCAACCCTCCCACTCGGGGGCTTAGCTGCAGTCCAGTACTCGCCTAAGTTTGAAAAATCCTACCGAGTGATGAGCAACCCTCCCACTCGGGGGCTTAGCTTCAGTCCAGTACTCGCCTAAGGACGACGAGGTGCAGGTCGACTACAACCTTCTCCTCGGAGCTACGACACAAATACAACGTACGCTCCATACCTATCCGCAAGGACACGAGGTGCAGGTCATCTACAACCTTCTCCTCGGAGCTACGCCACAAATACAACGTATGCTCCATCCCTATCCGCAAGGACGACGAGGTGCAGGTCAACTGCAACCTTCTCCTCAGAGCTACGCCAAAATACAACGTACGCTCCATCCCTATACGCAAGGACGACGAGGTGCAGGTCGACTGTAACCTTCTCCTTTGGAGCTACACCACAAGTACAACGTACGCTCCATCCTCATCCGCAAGGACGATGAGGTGCAGGTCGACTGGAATCTCCTCCTCAGAGCTGCATCTCAAGTTAAAAGATTATTCCGAGTGAAGAACGAAACCCACTCGAAGACAAACGCAAGCATATTTCTAGGTAAACAAAGTTCAGATAAATCCTAAGGTTCCGGACCGCATGTCAAAAGTACTCGAGCATCAAGCCCGAAGAAGTTTAAAGATTACACAATCACTCGGCATTCCGAGGCAAATAAAGGTGGAGCATAATGTTTTTTGGCCACTCGTCGGGAGAAGGACTGGCTGGGTCGCAGAAACTGTCAAGGTCTATGCTGTGTGCGATGCGAGTGGCAGTGTCAAGGAAAGTGTGCATAAAGGACTGGAAAGTGTGCCTTTTTGTGTTAGCAACCTTGAGCTCCGCCAGCTTGTCTTCTTTGACATCCTTGCAGTGCACTCGGACAAGAGACAAGGCGACATCAGCACCACAACGAGCAGACGACTTTTTCCATTCTTGCATTCGGTCAGGTATTTCCTTCAGTCGAGCCATCAGAGACTCGAGGTCTTGAGATAGTTCCGCCTGAGGCCAGAGTTCAGCATCAACCCGAGTCATCGCCGCCTTCAGGCGGGCAAGATAAGCAACCGCGCTGTCCATGAGAGATTCTAATCGCAGCACATTCATTGCGACGTCATCATGGACTGGACAATTTATGGGATCGAGACCCGTCTCGACCCGCCCAGTTTCCGCTTCAAAGTCTTGGACAAGCTCTACACAGTTGAATAAATAGTGAGTCGACGATACGATCAGGCTTGACAGTCGACCGCAATAAGTCAGTCAATCATCGATACCTTCAATTTTAGGACCAGCTTTGTAGCAAGCTGGCCCAGATAAGACTCCAACTCGCCCTTCTTGGCCTTGAGGCTCCCAAGCTCGTCAGTCAGCTTTTCCTTGTCTTTCTTCAGTCGCTCGACCTCCCGATTGGCGTCAGAAACAGCAGTCTTCAGTTTGGAGTTCTCTTCTCCTAATTTGCCAATTGAAGCAAGCTTCTTGTCAGCAAGCGTCGTCTTCTCTCGCGCTTCCTTCTTTGCAGCAGCAAGATCCAGATCCTTCTTCTCCACAGCCTGCTTCATTTTCTCTAAAGAAATAACATTCTTCAGACAGGCTTGGAGTTGACGGTTTTCACTACATACATCTGCTCGAGTGGAGTCACTCGGTTCAAAAAATGGAAAGGAAAAGTGCCAGCAGTGAGATAGACAGTTGACGATTGGTTACCTCCTATGGCAACTACTTCGTCACGAGAAGTCTTGAGATTCTTCTTGGCCAATTCTGGATCAAGGTTGAGACTGATTTGCTGCTTTTTCATTGCTGAAAGCTGAGCCGCAAGATCACAAGATTTCTGCAGTATAAGCCACATCAGTTGACTGAGATTAAAAGTCATCATAGTGATAGCTACTCTAATTCTACCACCGAATCAAACATTCAATGACAGTCTCGGGGACTACACCCAATGGGTGCACTTAGCGTGCCCCCACTGGTTTGAATAAACATTCGACATGGCCTGCCCAGCGCGAGATAAAAAAAGCAGTTCTCAAACCATAGTCGACTGCCCGCAATCAACCACGGTCTCGGGGACTACACGCAGTGGGTGCACTTAGCGTGCCCCCACTGGTTCTGGTTTCATTCGACCTGGTCCGTCCAGACCGAGTGACAAAATTTAGATTCTCATACCACAGTCGACTACCCGCAGTCAACTATGTCTCGGGGACTACACCCAGTGGGCGCACTAAGAGTGCCCCCAGTAGTTCAAAGATTCAAATCAAGACGACTCAAATTGCCTCGTACAACTTAAAAACAGTCACGCCCAGTGGGTGATCGGATGAGGAGTATGATCAATCAGGAATCAACTAACCTGGACATTAGCCTGCAGAGCTGCTCCGGTGTTGAAGGCCACCTGACTGGCCTCATGCACCACTTTCATTTGCCCCATCACAAGGTTCAACTGAAGAAGAGCTTCTTTGGCGGCAGCCGATGGGTCGTCTAGAGTTTGATACGCAGTGAAAAGCGATGATGGCAGAGCAGTCGGTATTGGTGCAGCAGAAGTCTGAGCAGCTGATCCTGATGGGCAATCAGTCGACAGCGGGATAGCGAAAGTGACTTTGGTACGTGCCAGATCTGTCGATCGCTCGACTGCCATCTCAGGCATCTCAGTCGACTGAGGAACCTGGACCTCAGGCGCTTTCCCGCCCAGTTCCTTGTCCCTCCTCCTCCTTCCCCTCAGCGGTACTTCTTCTTCATCGTCCGGGAGCACAACAACGTCCCGTGGTGCTGCAACAAACAAAGAAAGTCAAAGAGATAGCTGACAAACAATCCAGTCGTCCAAATAAATTCGAGTTGGGCAGTCTTACTGGCTTTGGAGGTAGCTGCATCAGCGGTTTCCTCGTCGACTGGGGTCTTGTCGATATCCATATCAGTCACAGCCGAAGTCGGGCTGTAAAGGTTCATCATCCACTCGGTCAGTACAAGAGAATCGCTCAGAACAAGAAAATACGGGGAGAACATTTACCCTGAAGCTACAGGAATGTCCATCTTGATTCTAGGCAAGGTCTTCCGAGCCTTCGAAGGATTGATCTTGGGCTGCTTGGTGACCTTCTCAGCCAATTCTGGAGTCGAAGACCGAGCGCGCTTTTGAGATGGAGCGCTCGAGGCCACAGCCTTGCCATGCCTGCCCGCGGGATCATGGTGCTGCTTGGATCGATGTTCGGAACGAGGTGGTGAGTCGGCTACCTCCTCGTCGTCTGACTCATCGCTCTCATCTTCATCATCGTCAGCTGGTGACTCCCACTCGCCGCTCTCCTCCACGCTATCCTCGCCTTCACGGTCCTGCTCCAGAGCTTGCTCGCCATTGGGCATTGAGTACATCTCTGTATAAATCTACAAAACAAGGAGCCGAGTGGAAATCAGTCGGATCAACAAACAGTCAGAAAACACATCCAAATTCAATCGAGTGTAGTGGCCAGACCTTGTCTGGCTGGTTGCTTTCGCTGAAAGGTTTGACTCTCCTTGCGCCCCTGGGTTGTCCTTGTTCCCGGTGATGCCCCTCAGCCACTGTTTTTGCGTCCACCTCCTCCGGATGAACCCGAGCGGTATCACCAGCCCTGGAGTACATCCACATGGAGTGGTCACGATCTTGGAGTGGTTGAATGCACCGACTGAGGAACACCTCCAGCAGATCCATACCGGTGACACCTTGGTTGATCAGTTGAACTACTCTCTTGACCAACATGCCGGTCTCTGGCTTCTCCGCGGTGGTCATTTCAACGAAGATGGATTTTGAATACAATCAAAAGAGAAAGGGGGAAGTCCAGTCGACTGGCCTGGGGTCGCGATATCCTAGCAATAGAACCAGGTCGACTGCCAGCCCCTGACCGACTCAGGAAGAGTTATCGAAGGGAAGGAAGTCCTCTTCCTCTTCTGAATACCCAGACTCCCACACATCTGGATAACATGGGTTTTCTCGTCGTTCGAGTTCGCTTTCTTCACTGTTTGGGAGCGGATGGTGAAAATGTGCTTGAAAAGACCCCCAGTGCGGTCGACACCCCAGAAAATTCTCGCACATGGACACGAATGCGGCAATGTATGTGATGGTGTTGGGAGTGAAATGATGGAGTTTAGCCCCGAAGAAATTCCAGAAACCTCGAAAGAAGGGGTGTGGAGGAAGCGAGAAACCGCGGTCGACATGAGTGGCAAGCAGAACACACTCACCCGGTTGCGGCTGTGGATCCGTTTCCCCCTCCGGCAGCCGCGCGGACCCATGGACGATCAGCCCTAACTCGGCCATATCATCCAAGTCTTCCTGCTGAAGCGAGGATCGGATCCAATCTCCCTGGATCCAACCCCACGGCAGCCCCGAGTGCGATGAAGATCCCCGATTCGTCTTCTTGCCTTTCGCCACCCCCGTCGCCTTCTTCGCACGTTCCAGCGTTGCCATTCTCTCCTTCCCCATGGTGGCGGAGCGGAGGCGTCGAGAGTGGAGAGGCCAGATGGGGTGAAGGAGCGAGAGGAAGAAGAAGGAGAATGGGCACGCACAGTGCGGACGCCTCGGCCTCGCCGCTTTTAAAGGCCCACTTTCGAGTGGCTGACGCATGGGTCCGGGCGATCCTGTCAAATCCCGCAACAGTCGCACGTGGGGTACATGGTGAAAAAGGTGGCGCAGAAATCGAAACGTCCTGTTTATCCACTCCGCTTACCACGGCACGCTCCGCCTGGCGCGCTTACACCAAATTTCGAATCCCGCGAAATCCGGGATCCTCTGCAAACTGATCACGCCAAAGATTTCGCGTCAAAGACAACACTCGGCGGGTGACGTTATAAAAACCAATCGGCAATTCCTGAATCGATCAAGGCGACTGAAACGAAGCCGAAGTTCCAACACTAGCCTCCGTTCAGAGATAAATTCTTGAGAAAGACAAGAGTCAAAGCAAGATCAACTTCAACCTTCTTTTCACTCGGACCTCAATCCATTCGGGGGCTAATGATGAGGACATAGACCTGGGTAGGGTAATAGGCCTGACCTATACGTCCTACCTAAGGTCCTTGTCCTAGAAGCAAAGAAGTTCAAGAGCAAATAGAGAGGGCTCAACAAAGGTGTCGAGTGCAATCCACTCGACCTACCATTCACTCGGAGATCCCTCCTTATTTAGGTCACTCGACCACTCAACCACTCGACGTGCAGAAGACCTAAAGCCTCTCCGCGCAGCAACGGTCGGGCGTTTACTCATAGACTTAATGATCATTTATAGCACTTTATTATTGACGTTACCTGTAAGGCTCTCACTTTATGTACATTGAATCATGTGTAACGGAGGGGAGCTGCGGTCCTGGCGCACTCTATATAAGCTACCCCCCTCCTCTGAGACAAGGGTTCGCACCCCCTGTAACACACACACGCATATAATCCAGTCGACCGCCTCCGAGCTCCGAGACGTAGGGCTGTTACTTCCTCCGAGAAGGGCCTAAACTCGTAAAATTCTTGCATACAGCTTCTCCATATCTTGGACCTTGCCTCTACATCCCTACCCCCCATTCTACTGTCAGACTTAGAACCACGACAGTACTGCCCTGCGACATAATTCATGACTCACCTCGAGTGCGCATGTATGAAGAAAAATAGGCCGCGCTTGATCGGCAGGACAGTTTGGACGCCCTGGAGGAGGAGAGTGACGTGGCAAAAGCCCGTTCCACATTCTATCAGCAATAGGCTCGAAGGTATCAATGCAGAGAAGTACGGGCCGAAACCTATAACATTGGCGAACTCGTTCTACACCTACCGGAGAAGAAAAAGAACAAGCTCATGCCCAAATGGGAAGGTCCCTTCATTATTAACCAAGTTCTGACCGGTGGAGCGTACCGTCTGCGGGATGCATCGGATAATCAACTCGAGCCAAAACCATGGAACACAGCCAGACTCCGAAGGTTCTACGCCTAGTGCCAGACTCTATGTTCGTCTCCTTACCTCCGTCAATTTTTTACATATCCCTTATCTGTCTTTTATCTCTTTATTTTTTCCTTCTTCTTCGAGGCCTTAAAAGGCTAAATTGTGTCTTGACTACACAATCTTGACGCGCTAACCGCGCTAATTATACCTGGGGGCTTCTTATTTAGAAGCTTAATATAACTATTCTCCGGGCTCTATGCCCCACACATGTGTTATTCTTCCACATGTACCTTTTTTCGCCATTATATGCATCGATATGACTTAACTTTTGGCCAACCTGGGTTGCCTGGCTCTTGTGTTTATGCCCTACGTTCCCGTTAATTCGGCTAGGGCATAAGGGGAGCACCTCTGCGATTGTTACTGCCGGGTCAGCCGGATGTGTACCTCAGACTGGGTGAAGCCGAAAGCTAGCGTTCTTAAGGGAATACTCGGTCGGTGAACAAAAGATGACTTTTATTTACTTTAATATATGCCCCCAGATGTTTATAGCCTGTGTCTCTTTTCGCAGTTCGGACATGCACATTAGAGCATGCGCACCCAGGGAAAGGAACCCTTAACGGAACTATTCTCCCTGTAAGATGTTTCTTACTATCCATGTAATATAACATAGCTAGTTGGGTACTCATCCGTTCAAGCACATATGAACCCTATGCCTGGTTTCCATGCATACCCTGGTTTTTACTGAGTGGGTATTCGGATACACTCCGGACTGTCGGGTCCAGAGGTTGAAGCGAAAAGGTCCGCCATGACAAATGATTTACAACCCTACTAGGGACAATACATGCCACTTGAAGTACACAGTCACTTAGACTGACTAAATTCTTCTTCTATACCATCCAACAGGCTGTCTAGCCTACAATCCTGCTGGGAATACTTTGCAGCCAATTCTACTTGGTCATACACCAAACTGGCGGGGATCTCTTTCCCATCAGGCCCCACAGGTCCGACCTCGGCCATGTGGTTTGGGTCAGCCTTGGTATATCGCGTCTTCACCATGGCCCGGGCTTCCCTATCACCTTGTCGGCAGGCTGATATCTTCCATAACCGGAAGCGCCGCCATGCTCCCTTGAGCTTCTCTACGAGCTCCCCCATGCCTCCCGGCAGGGAGGCGGATGGCCACAAGGCTTGGGCAATGCCCTGCATCACCTGTCGAACTTGTTCGTGCAGTTGTGAGAGCTCTGGCAGAAGATCACCTGCAAACCCGGGCATTTCCTCTGCGGGACGACCCGTCAGCATACCTACAGATATAACTCTGTTAGCCGGTTTCTTAGCCGAACTCTATAAAAAGTTCGTTCAAGCACTTAGTAAAAATGCCGCGTCGAAGCCTCTTATTCTCCTTCACGGAGTCAGCAAGCTGGGCCCGAACATCTTTCAGTTCCACGCCCAGCTGGATATTGGCATCTTGGAGATTGTTTTTCTCCTGCCTAATCTTTTTAAGCACGCGCTCACCAGCCTTTTGCTCTCGTTGGGCATGCGGCTCATTCCCTATCACGGCCTACGGATTCACTCCGGAGTCATCTGCAGAACCTATTGTTAGATTTGCATGAATGCCGCATACTATCTGGTACCTGTCATTCTTTGCAATGGAGACAAGTGTTACCAGAGGGGCCCTTCTCGGACTCCTTCAGCGCGGCAACTGCGGCCCGTAGCTGTGCTTTGCACTGTTCCAGCTCTTGAGACAATTGGGTATTTGTTCTCTGTAAGAACCTACACAAATAATGATCCTTAAATCAGTTGTGTCAACTATTTCAAGTCTCAGGGGCTACTGATATATATATATATATAATTATCAGATTTCATTACCCATATATCTTTCACATACTGATCCGTGGCTCTGGCAAGACCATTTTGAGCAGCTCAGATGTACGCGTCTCCTGAGTTGAAGGCATCGAACGCCTCTTGGGAGAAACAAGCGTCAAGGAGTATGGCACGGCGGCGCCTGTGATTCATGGCGCTCTCCACTTCGGAATTTGTAGCGGATAGCCTATCCGCATCCTCTGAAGGAGGAACATCAGGCGTTGGCCCCATGTTAGCGCCCGCCTCTATGTCTGGCTCTGGAGCTCGACTAGTGGAGGCGTGACCGGCAACCTCTCTGGATATAGTCCGGCGAGCGTTTTTCCTACCAGGAAATAGGGGCGTTATTATATTTTTAAAAAAGACGACCACCACGGAGCGGGGTTCTCTTTCGTACCTCTGCGACGGCGTCTTAGTCCTAACCGCCTTCCTTTTAAGCCTACCCGGCTTTCGTGCCCCTTGTTGGCGGGTCACTGCGGGTTCGGCATGGCGTCCCGAGGGACTTCCCTGTAAAATACCGTATGTGTGCGGTAGGTGAAGTACAGAAAAAGGGATCCTTCTTGGAAGTTAGGGCTCCTGTTTACTTACATGCGATGCGGGGAGCAGCCCAGGATAATCGGCTATGATGGCCACCAAGGTACCGTCGCAGCTCAACTGATATAACGTTCTGTCGATGAGCTCCACAAATGTGTCCGGATCTTCTTCGAGTCCGGGGTCGAGGGCCCGGGCAGGGTCCTCTGGTTGTGGAGACGGGTTGTGGACCTCCCTCACGGCTTTTCGCAGTTCCTGTTATGAAATAACAACGTAAATACTTATGACAAAGAATGCGGAAAGGACTGGAGTAGAAAGTAGCAGCTCACCCAGTTTGGGGGGTTGTACATGGAGAATCCATCCCGTGCCTTGATACGGGCGAACTCCTCTTCTTATCCTTTACACAAATCGGACAGTATCTTCGCTAGGGCAGCGACTGAGTCCGGACCTTTATGACCGCAGCGGGTGGCGTCGTCTTCTCCATTGAAGTGCCACATGGGTTGTCCCCGATATTGAAGTGGCTGCACCCCCCGCATTATACATATGGACATAAGCTCGGTTATTGTCAATCCTGATTTGGCCAACATATCTATCCGGCCAATCAGATAAAGGACTTCCCCGTTATCTTCATCCTGGGGGCTCCGAGGGTACCAGCTGCGGCATTTCTTCAAAGGGGCGTTGTCGAACTCAGGAAGGCCCATCCGAATAGGATCTGGAAGGGGGACGTCCTCCATATAAAACCACTCCGAAGGCCAGTCTTCGGACGTCTTCTTCGGTGTACCGGACAGGTATCCGGTACCGGCGATGCGCCATATTTCGGCTCCGCCCACTTGATATAGTGACCCCTTCTGTGTACGGGGCACGAGGCAGAATAGCCTCCGCCATAGCTCAAAATGAGCTTCGCAACCCAGAAATAGCTCGCATAGGGCGACGTAGCCAGTGATGCGTAGGATGGAAGCGGGGGTAAAGTTATGCAACTGGAGGCCGTAGAACTGCAGGAGCCCGTGGAGGAATGGATGAATTGGGAATTCAAGTCCCCTTAGTACAAAAGGGACAAGGCATACCCGCTCCCCCTTGGATGGATTGGGGGAGCTCTCCGCTTGCTCCCCGCCATTATAGGTGCCGAGCCCGGCTCGAACGGGAACCATATACGCTGGAGGGAGAAATCCCTGGGTCTGTAACTCTACTAATTGGCTGTGAGGGCCGGAATACCTCTTCCAATCGCCGGGCTTAGGGCTACGGGAGCGAGAGGAGGAGCTGCGATGGCCGGCCATGTTGGAATGGATTTTTCCAGGCACGCTCCGATGGATACTCACTGTGGGAGAATGGTGTGATCTGGATCGAAGAATCCCCATCTCTTTAATAGACGGTTTACTCACATGGCTAGGGTGGCAAATGTAAAAATGCCCTGGCTTCTCGCATTCGCTCGACACGTGGAAGATAGCCATTACTAGGCACGAAAGCCAAGGGGTGCAACATTTATGGGAAGCTGGACACTACTCAACAGATACTCGGAATTTGGATAAGAACCCGTCCTGCAATGCCGAAAACAATCCGCACGCCGGACTCATCGTCATTGAAGCCTGGTTCAGGGGCTACTGAGGGAGTCCTGGATTAGGGGGTCCTCGGACAGTCGAACTATATACTTTAGTCGGACTGTTGGACTATGAAGATACAAGATTGAAGACTTCGTCTCGCGCCTGGATGGGACTCTCCTTGGCGTGGAAGGCAAGCTTGGCAATACAGATATGTAGATCTCCTCCCTTGTAACTGACTCTGTGTAACCCTAGCCCCCTCCGGTGTCTATATAAACTAGAGGGTTTAGTCCGTGGGACAACAACAATCATACCATAGGCTAGCTTCTAGGGTTTAGCCCCTACGATCTCGTGGTAGATCAACTCTTGTAATACTCATATCATCAAGATCAATCAAGGAGGAAGTAGGGTATTACCTCCATCGAGAGGGACCGAACCTGGGTAAACATCGTGTCCCCCGCCTCCTGTTACCATCCGCCTTAGATGCACAGTTCGGAACCCCCTACCTGAGATCCGCCGGTTTTGACACCGACAGACGCAGATACTACCTGTTGCACTTAGAGGGATAATGGACAAGCACGTCCGTGACACGCTTATTGGTCTCTACAACTTTTTCAACTTCATCTCTCAAAAGTCGATCAGTCTGAAGCAGCTCCAAAGGCTACAGGAAGTGATCGTTGTGATACTGAATGAGCTTGAGATGTACTTCCTGCCCGCGTTCTTTGACGTGATGGTGCATCTGTGTGTCCATATTGTGGACGACATAGTAGACCTGGGGCCATCATTTCTGCAGAACATGATGCTGTTTGAGAGGATGAATGGGATCATCAAAGTATTCGTTCGTAACATGTACCGTACGGATGGAAGCATCGTCCAGGTCTATCTGACACAATAGTGCATTTCTTTCTGCGAGAATTTTCTATATGGCGCAGACCAGCCGCCTGATGTTAGTGTTGGTTTGCCCGTTAACAAGCACGATGGCAGGCTCGGAGGAGAAGGTCACTCCAACGGTCACAGGGAACTGCACGTGGCATACTCAGATCGACGCAACGACTTTGACATAGCAAACTTGGTAGTGCTACAACACGACGAGGTAGATCCTTTCGTGGCACTGCACAAAGAAATTATCGCAAAGAATTATCGTGACCGGGGGGTATGTAGGACGGACGCCGAAGTTACTAGAGAGCACAACTCCACTTTCCTCCATTGGTTCAAAGAGCATATTATTGCTAATCCCCCGGAGGACGGCTCTAAGGACGGATTGCTCATATACGCCTTAGCACATGGCCCCTCGCCCAACCTCCTAACGTATCAGGCATACGATATCAACGGATACACATTCTACACAGAGGCCAAAGATATGGACAGTGATGCTCAGAACTCAGGGTGACAATGGAATGAATGACCAGCAGCGACAACGGCGCAGCCGAAAGATTTTACGGAAGGGTCGAGTTGATCTCGGAGCATGACTACTCTGGACTGCACAACACGATGATGTTGTGTGTCAGATGGGCTAAGAATGTCGAAAGAGAAAACCAGAATTTCACTACCATGACTATACCCGACGCCAAGAGCGCTACCGTGAACGCTATCGCAAAAAATGAGCCATGGGTACAAGCTAAGCACGTGACACAATGCTTCTTCATAACCGACACGCGCAATCCCAGCCGTGTTGTCATGAGGAGAGGCAAAAGGAACATCATTGGAATGGATGCAGTCACCAACGAGGAAGACTACGATCAGTACGGCAACCCAATGAGGGAAGATGACGCTGATGATGAAGTATACGTCAAAAGAAGAATCAATACTACATTACCTAAGAAAAATCGTACTCCATGGAAAAGTCAAAGTCACAATGAGGGGCTCAATTAATCTTCAACGAACAAGAAGGGAAAGAAGCTGACTCAAAAACGAAAACGTCAACACTGAGGAACTGTATGTTATCGGTCAAATGATGTAATATATATGTTCCTATTTTGTATACACACTTAGCCATTATTATGCATGGGTCCAATGATGTAATATATATGTTCCTATTTTGTATACATATTTAACCGTCAAATGATGCAATATATATCGCCTTCCCATCGTTCACTGCTCTCGGAAAAAAAGAAAAGAAAAGTGAGAGAAAATAAAGGAAAATAAAAAGGAAAACTATTGTATAGGTGCTGGTTATAGCAGTAGCGGTTTACTGAAAAAGAGCTACAGCTAGTCAAGGTTGCAGTAGCGCTTTCCGTACAAAACCGCTATAGCTACCTGTAATAGTAGTAGCGCTTTTTCCCTAAACGCGCTACTTCTATGTCCACTTAACCCAAAATCCTCACTCTCTCTGCTTCATCCCGCCTATATTCCCCCCAAATCCCGCCGGGGCCCTGCCCTCGCCGCGCCCCTATGCTTGCCCCCGCCCTCGTCGCGCCCCTGCGCTTGCCCCGCCCTCGCCGCACCCCTGTGCTTGCCCCCGACCCCGGCCCCGACCCCAGCCTCGGCTCCGATCCCAGCGCTCGCCCCGACCCCGACGCCCCATGCCTCCCTCCTCTGCTTCCTCCCCTCCCAACCTCGGCCGTCGTCGGGCCTCCCTCCTCACCCCTGCACCCTCTGTAACCCCCCTCCCAGCGCTCCTCCTCTCTCTGCTAGCTAGAGTTCTTCGGTTAATTTACTTAGGTTTACTTAGGGCTGTAGGTTAATTAGGTTATCTATTTAGTTATGAATTTAGCTAGGTTTTTATGAACCGCCCGTTTTAAAATAGGACAGAAATTTAGGGTTAAGCAATTGTAGTTAAAAGAAAAGGCAGCATTTAAGCAATTGTCCAAATCAACATCCCTTTTTAAAGCAAATTTAGGTAGGCTGAATTTAGGTAGGCTGAATTTATATGCAAATTTGAACTGGACATGTGATATGTGGACATGTGATGTTTTGGACATGTCATGCTTAGAATTTGGACATGTGATGTTTTGGACATGTCATATTTGGAAAATGATGATTATGTGCAGGGTAAATGATCCGAGTGGCCTATGTTACGGCGGAATGTTGATTCATTTCCGTTACAGTGAATTTCAGGCGCTCGATATGTCCATTTTTAGCAAAGGTCATGCCGAAATTTTCCGTGAATTTTGGCATGATTTGTGCCTGACAGTAGGCATATCGAGTGCTGGGAGTTGCTGGGAAACGATATTCCGGCAAACATAGATTTCTTTTTTATGTCATTTCTCATTTTTTTTTCATACTTTTAGAATTAAATGAGGAGACTTAATCACAAGAAACATGTCGAACAACGAAGAAACTGAGCCTTTTGACCAAGATGCAGATGAGATGGATTATGAGGGTGAACAAGAGTACCTCGACTATTTGACTGCTAACCATGGTTTGCAGGTCGGCCTCGATGATGGTACTGACGCCGACATCGACACTGATGGCGCCGGCACCGATGGCGGCGCCGACACCAGCGGGGAAGGTACCGGCGCCGAAGCTGCTATGTAAAAGAAGAAGCAGAGGATACAAAAACCTAACAAACTAGGGATTGGACGACTAGTGATGACAAAGATGGCACCTGGCAAGTTTGAGCCATTAGAGCCGGAATAACCTCACAAGTGCTATGGGAACCAAGTAGGATGCATCCTACGGGAATGCGCGAGCATCAACGACGATGACTTAAGGAGTAAAAAACATTTGACGCAGTTGCTCCTGACGAAGTTGCACAAGAGATTCAAGTTCCCCGACCGGGATGATAACATAGAACAACCATGGGATGATCCGAAGATGAAAAAGATTAACAATCACGCCATGGGCATGTTCAGCAATGATTTGGCCTCCTGGAAAGGGAGGGTGAAACGAGCTATTGAGGATGAGGAACCCCTATCCAAGATTTTGGAGGAAAATCCGATACTTACGGAAGAGGAGTTCGAAAAGTTCAAGGACACTTGCGCTACCGAGGCAGCCAAGGCTAAGGCTGCGAAATTCAAGAGCCTTCAGCAAAGGAACACGGGGAAGCATCGCCTCAGAAGCCGTGGCTACCTCGGTAAAAGGCCCATATGGGATAAGGAGGACGCGGAATGTGAAGCCGCGGGTATCCCAGACCCCTTCTTGAAGTTCACCGACCCCTTGGAGCGTGAGTTCATCAGGGCCCGCTACAAGTGGGAAAAGGAAAAGAAGGTTTTTTACACGGACTAGATCATGAGGAAATTGATTAGGCTACTGGTAATTATTCTTTTACCACCTTGCATTTAGCTCCATATCTAGTCGACTACACAGTCCTAAATGGTTCACGCCCCTTCTGCAGGAGAAGCAACACCAGCTTGCAGCCAAAAGCCCTACTTCTCTGATGAGGCCCAAGTGGGACACCCCTCTCAACCGGGCCTTGAACGAACTTAAGGGACTCCCTTTGGGCCAGCGGCCGCAGTATGGTCGTTTGCACGGCGCTGGAGACGGCGCCATATGGAAGGTGTTTTACAACGAGGGCCCGGAGGCCAAGAAGCAGAAAAAGAAGTTTAGTCAGGCGGACATCGATGCGAAGGTGAAGCTTGCGGTCGAGAAAAAAGTAGCTGAGGACGCGAAACAAACAGTCGAGTTGAAAAATGAGTTGCTACAGCAGGCAATCAATGCAGCTGTAACTGCCTACAGAAATGATTTAGCTACTAACTTGGTTCCAGCTATCATCAACTAGACGAAGGAAAATCCAGACAAGAAGGTACATGATTTCCCGTAGCCCAGTTTCGTCGGGAGCAACTCCATGAACAACAACACAACCGCACCATCACTTGCTCACGCAACCGGGCCTCCTCTCGCAGTCGCTCCCGCTCATAGCAGCCCGTCCTCTATCTCTGGCGCGCTAGGTGGGCCTTCGTCTTTGGCTGAGTTCGACACCGTCACGGTAATTACATGTCGCGCCAACATATATATATATAATAGAATATTCCATTTTGTTTTACGCCATAGACATATGTGTTTGCAGGGCAAAGAAACCCCGTGCACCATACTCTACTTGATCAAAGGCCAGAAGGTGGACGTGCGAAAGGGGATGATAATGAACCCCTTGCAACCCATGTTCCACAACCATCCGATCCCCCGCTGGGCACTTCAGGGTTAGCTTGTCCAGTGTGAAATCGGGGCACGAGGATTGCCTCCTCCAATACAGCATGTGGGAGAGGACGACGAGACCCCATCGCGGATTGGAAGCTGCAAGGGTTGGGTGCTTCTATGGCCGAAGAATCTTATTCGTCTGGAGCTGGCCGAGAGCACACTAATAACCACACATAAACAAGCATGTGCGGAGACCACCCCGCCTACGCAATTACCAGCTCCTGTTGTGCCGGGTGAGAGCGGCAGACGATGTGATAAAGGGGGTGCAATAGTACTGGCTGATGTAATCGGTCATGTAGTACAGATAATGGATGATGAGACGGAGGTCGACCCTATGGGTTTCCTCAATACAAACGCGTATGACTGTGACATAGATATGATGAGTCAACCATATGACGAATCAGGCTATCAGCATGCTAATGAGGATATGGATGATCTACCCGGGCAGGAAGGTCGTAGCAGGGATTGCAAAAAGTCTCTCTTCATGAAATCCTCACAGGACACGCCTGAAGATGCCGCCTCAACACAGGCTCAACTAGCCGGGGGTCGTACAGTGCTTAGCCCGGGAACACTGGGGCAGTGTTAAGGAAGGGTCTGGAAGGTGTGCCCAAAAAAAAGGAGAGGAAGAGATCGGGGAAGATAGCTGCCTCCAAACAAGCCAGAGCACATAGCAGCCAGACGATGGATTCTGAAGAGCATGTACCCGTGAAAGGTGCGGCCATGTTCCATCTCACGGGCGAGCCGATGCTACCGCCGAAACCGCTGGAGGCACTATCAGGGGATGTTAGGAGACTGCACGACCATGTATTATCGACTGAGAAAAGCCTACTAGCCTCGAAGGATCCAGGATATCCGACATACGCGGCTCGTGTGCCTGAGGGGAAGTGCTACTTCGACAGACGGCCCGCATAGGTGTTCTTCCTGCGGTTTGACCATATCTTTGAGATGTTTCTGACAAGGCCGCTCGATTTTGCAATCGTCCGCCTTTTGTGCTACATATGAGCTTCGTCATGATGAGAGAAGAAGTCTCACAAATCTATGTGGTGGATCCGTACTACATGCACGAGTCTTTCTTGAGTCTCGGCGACTTTGAGCGTGAAACTGCTAGGGACTACCTCCAAAACTTCATAGTACAGAATAAGGACCAGGAAATTGACCTCCTTCCTTATCATCCAAAGTAAGTCAGTTCCAGACAACCCTTTCATACATTTCAATCATTCCTTCTCGCTCATATGGAGAATAATTTGATGTGTCTTTTCCCCGCAGCAACGGGCGCGCCGTCCTTATCGTTCTTTACTCGCGAGTCTCCCACGCCGTGTATTTCGACCCTTCGAGACACTACGAGAAAAAGGACTACACAAACATAATCAATATTCTAGATGATGCTCTCCAAGGCTTCAGCATTAGAGGTGGCCACATTCAGATCAGGAAAAAAGGAACAAGAAGATGGGTTTCGCGCATAAAACTAACTTCTGCTGCATCCATGTCCCAAAACCAAGCAAGAAGGATGGATTCTACATCGTCCATCTCATGATTGAGTTCAGCAGGGATCACCAAAAGCTTCACATGATAAGCAAAAATGATGATCATATCCACAAGTGGCTAGTATCTGATGGAGAAGCGGATTATAAACTTAGAGATGACTTCTTTCGCATCCAAAGGGCAATTGCGACGATCAGCATGAAAGAAGTCGTCGATGAGAAGGGGATGTTCCACCACGGCCCTATATCGCGAGCTGACGTCCGAACTCGCATAGGCATGCAACGTCTAGACCTCACGTCGTTCAAGAAGCTAGGGTCCATCCTTGATGATATGGAAGGATGGAACTTCTAGTGATTTACGATGCCGATGATGATGATATGTGTCAGTTGAACTTGTATACTTTCTGTAGCGATGAAACTTTGTGATGTCCACGGTCCCTGCCGAACTTGCGTAACGCTACTTTATTAGTTTGCGTATGATGACCTGCGTACCTCTAGTTAATTAGTTTGCGTACTGTATGTTGCATCTAGTTGCTAACCCTTTCTTTTTTGTGTTGCTCTAGTATATTTTTTTGCATATGATTGTACATCCTCTTGATGAAGATGCATCTCTAACAGGTACCTAGTTTCTTGATGGCCAAGTGCTATGTCGTGTACGAAGGGAAGGTTCCGGGAGTGTATGACGAGTGGCATGAGTGTCAGGCGCAAGTGCAGGGGGTCTCAGGCGCCAGCCATAAAGGCTTCAAAAGCAGACAAGAAGCACAAGCTAGTTACTTGAGGTTCAGGCGAGCGCGGGAGAGGACTCATAACCGCCGCCTCATGTACTACGTAGTTCCACTATCACTCATAGTGATAGAACTTCTCACGTATATCATTGTTTAGATGGATGACGTTGTAGTTGCAAGTATTCGAGACTTGCATGTATCGCTATTTTTTAGATGATGACGAGATACCACTTTGTGTTGGATGATGATTATGATGAGACTATTTGTACGTATATGCTATGATTACATTTGTGGTCTCGCAGCCATTTGTATGTGTATGATGATGACATTTGTATGTGCTAAAGAGTCTTGTATAAAGCCTGTTCAAATACAAAACAAATATGCAGAAAAAAATCAAAAACTACTAAAATTAGCAGTAGCGAGTGGAGGAAAGTAAGCAGCAGCGTGACTATAGCAGTAGCGCGTACGGCCAAAGCGCACTAGAGATATTAGCAGTAGCGAGCTTCCACGCAGCACGCTGTTGCTACACTTGTATAGCAGTAGCACGGGCGCGCACGCGCTGCTGCTATGGGTTAGCTGTAGCGCCTTATTAGTAGGCCGGTCCCCGCGCTACTGACATACCTAGAACCCGTGCTGCTGCTAGGCTTTTCCCTAGTAGTGCCTCCACAGTTTACGCCTCCGGTCATATTGTCGTAGTGCTTAGGCGAAGCCCTGCGCGGATCACTTCACCATCACCTTCACCACGCCGTCGTGCTGACGAAACTCTCCCTCGACACTTCGCTGGATCAAGAGTTCGAGGGACGTCATCGAAATGAATGTGTGCAGAACTTGGAGGTGCCGTACGTTCGGTACTTGATCGGTCGGAACGAGAAGAAGTTTGACTACATCAACCGCGTTGTCAAACGCTTCCGCTTTCGGTCTACGAGGGTACATGGACACACTCTCCCTCTGTCGTTGCTATGCATCTCCTAGATAGATCTTGCGTGAGCATATGAATTTTTTTTAAATTGCATGCTATGTTTCCCAACAACGGCATCCGAGCCACACTAGTATAGCGAGGTGCTATACAAACAGTTTTTAACCCCTTTCCGCGACGGCATTTGGAACCGTCACCAAGTGAGTGTGGGCGATAGGGGGGTCCTTCCCACACGACCCAGAAACCGTCGGGGATATGCCCTCCTGGCACACACGCTCGGCAAAATGAGGTCATGTGCGACCGGCGAGCACTCAAATATGGAAATACGTATAGTAGAGGTAAAAAATACAATTATACATGCGAAATCATTTCCGGTCGCAAGTACATCACACACAGTCAGTCACCGCTAAACGTTTCCGTTCGTATATACATCCCACACAGTCGCTTCAAGGAAAACGTTTCTGTTCACAAGTACATCACACACAATTTTCCCCGTTAAATCATTTGAGATAGCGTTTCCATTGCACACAGTATTAACAGTTTTATCATTTGCGTTATTGAATGCATCACACACGGTGCATAGAAGAAACTGTGTGTCAAGGGCTGTCCATCACACACAATTTTTATGTGGTAAACATTTGCGCCAGTTGGCCTGACGCAAATAGTTTTCAAGAGGATGTCGTGTGTGATTGTTCATTAATCTAACAGGTTTTATTCCTAAAAACTGTGTGCGTTATTGAATGCATCGCACACGGTGTTTTCTCAACACCTTTTGCAATAGAAAAACCAAATTAGCAGGCTAATTATCCGATTATTAATAATCCATTGATTAATCTAATTGACATTTCATATTAAGCACACAATATATTTCATTTTCATAATTGATACATCAGAGTACAACATCATATAGCTTTAGCACTCAGCTACCCCATTACACAACTACATCAGCACCAAGTTTCACATGCAACATCTATAACCTTTCGAAATTAGCATCATAAACGGTACATAGACGGATGTATCTCATCTGGAAAACTGCTAAAGCAGAAGGCGAATATTGAGCCTTCATTGATGTTGAAGGTCTTTGTAACTTTAGGCCAGTGCCTGTGGATGATTGACCGTCCATCCTTCGTCCTCTTTAGGAACACTTTAATATTGAACCATGGGTGTTGTATGAATACCTTCCTCGCCTCCTGACCATACAGCTGGTTTGAGAGGTAATCATCAGTGAACTGATTAGGAAAGGCCTGAAAACAAGGATGTGCATAAATATCTTCTCTATATTGGAAATGGGGCAAAGGAATAAAAAAGGCAAGGTATAATAGTTAGTACCATCCCGTAGTGAACTGATGTCTTCTACATTGTGCAGACAAAGATCTTGTTGTTTTTTGTCGCTAATTTCTTTATCCTAACCATCTTTCTGAGTTTCCTGACTTGACTGATATTCATGGAAAACTCATTTCCCCATATGCAAAAAGGGACGACAGTGGGTCAAAACCTATGACAGCAGGACCTACATGTGCAAGACCAAATTGTTAAAAACCTAAATACTAGAATGGTTCCTGCAATTTCACAATAATGTGCTATTAGACAACGAAGCAATCACGTGCTAACCTCGATTGTAAACCTTCAGTGCTTCCCATTGTTTCCCTCCAACACATATAAGGTAGTTAGTCATCAGGTTAAGTAAGGGTTCGCATGCTATCAGTAAAATATGTTGATGAAAAATAAGCACATTGTAGATTCATCAGATTAATTCAAGCCACATGAAAAACCCATTTATCCAAACCAAGCATGATTACGAACTAGGAAATATAGCACTTGTATATGTTTCTCATGTATTAAGTCCAGCCAAATTTGATTTATTCCTCACATGCACAACAATACAAAATTCTACCAACGACAATTGGACATCGCATTGTAGAATTGAACCAAGCAGTTAACTAAGCACCACAACAAATGAACCAAACATTAACTGAGCACCACATTGCACAATATAACATACTCCTAATAGAAGATCAGACAGTTAACCAAACCAAGCATGCTTATCAACTTGGAAATATAGCAATTGTATTTGTTTATCATGTATTTAGTACAACCAAATTCGATTTATTTCTCACATGGTATACAATAACAGAATGCAGCCACAACAATTGGACATCGCATTGCAGAATTGAACCATGCAGTTAAGTAAACACCACAACAAATGAACCAAATATTAACTAAGCACCACATTGCACAATATAACATACTCCTAATAGAAGATCCGACAGTTAACCAAACCAAGCATGCTTAACAACTTGGAAATATAGCAATTGTATTTGTTTCTCATGTATTTACTATAGCCAATTTCAATTTATTCCTCACATGGTATACAATAACAGAATGCACCCACAACTATTGAACATCGCATTGCAGAATTGAACCAAACAGTTAACTAAACACCACAACACAAATGAACCAAACGTTAACTGAGCACCACATTGCACAATCTATAACCAAACCAAGCATGCTTGACAACTTGGAAATATAGCAATCGTATTCGTTTCTCATGTATTTTGTAAAGATAAATTCGATTTATTTCTCACATGGAAGACAATCCAAAATTGCAGCCTGAAGAATTGAACATCACATTTGCAGAATTGAACCAAACAGTTAACTGAAGATGACAACTAATTAACAAAAAAGTTAATAAGTGAGCACCACACTGCACAACATATAGAACATATACACTAGAGCAACAGATTGCATGGTAAAATTAGATAGCACAATTCACGAGAATTTGTGAAGGAAAGGAAGGAGCAGCACACGCAACGGGTAAACCGAGCATGCTTAACCGGCGTAGCTAGCAATGGCAAGGTGCTCCTCCAAGATCTGGGGGTCAGCATGAATGGCAGCCATCGCGACCTCATCCGCGTGTGCATCTGCATTTCCTTCTCCGCTGCCAAATGCTCCTTCAGATCCTGGCTATACTGCGTGCAACATGGCTTATTTGGTGGAGCGATCGGTGATTTGGGTGGAAGGTGTCGTGCTCGCGCCGACGGTCGGAGCATGTGAGATGTGGAAGGAGGAGGAGGATGGGGGTTGGGTGTGGATTACCTGCCTGGATAGGCGAGGCCGAGCAGCATGAAGGATGGTCGCCAGCGAGGAGGCGGCGCTGCAAGCAAGGAGTGAAGGTTTCAACTTGGAAAGGAAGGCGGAAACAGGGGAAATGTGGCTTTTGGTAAGGGGGGCGGGGAGGTAGATATTTCCGCGGAATCCGAAAATTTGGAATCGCTTCAGCCAAAAAACTGGCACGCAAAGTGTCATCAGACATGGTCCCTTATTCAGAACCGTGTACGATATGTGAACATCACAATTGATTCAGATAGCTTAACCCATGTGTGATGAGTTTGAACATAAAAAAATTTGGTTCGAATTTCCATGGTTACAGTGGTCATCCATGTCATTGCCTAGTTTGGGTACGCAAAGGAGACTACAGCACACCCACACTTCTTAATCAAGCAAGTTCAGCAATTAAACAGAGCTAGCTGACCTAAACATTACTCTAACAAATTAAAGACCAGCGCTCTTAATTAAACAAAACAAAGAGTACTACTACGGCCGGTGCTCATCAATCTCCGCCGCCGCCTCCATGTCCAGCTCGCGCCCGACGGTCTCCTGGGGAAGGGGCTCCATGGCATCAATCACACCATACTCGGCAAGCATCACGCCATCCGCATCTGCCATATCTTTGGAATAGGCCGCCACGAGATGGGCGTGGGCGGTCGCGATCTGGGATTTGGCGGGCTCCGTCGTGGCAAGGTATGCCGCACAAGAACGGATGGCTGCTCGAACTCTCTCGGCGATTGCAACTCTTCGGCTGTGGGTTGCCGACCGTTGTCGGAGAAGCTTCCTTTGATTTGTGCGGTGAGCGCCACGAGCTGGGAGTGGACGGCCTTGACATGGTGGTGGGTGGCCTCCGTCAGGGCTAAGGCCGCCGCTGCAGAACGGAAAAATACTGTGCCGCTCTCGCCAGTTGCTATCCCCGAGGTAGATGCTGCTGCCGCCGCCTGAGAAGCAATAGCGGCCGTTTGGGCTACCTTGGCCGCCCGGACGCAGATTGTGGTTGCCCTCACGAAGCTTGTTAACACGCGCCTGGCAGCTGCAGCCACGCTCTCGTCGGAGTGGGCCGCCGTAGGTGCCCTCACGACGTGGGTCCACGTGCCCATCTTTCACCGGTGATGATTAAACAGTGAAATGTTATTTGGGGAGTGAGCTAGTGTGCTTGACACGCCGGCTGTGGACTGTAGCCGACGCACCTTCTCGCGTAAGCCATAGGCGTACTATACACCAACGGTGCTCCAAGATATTTTGTGCTGCATCTGACACGGTTGGTGATAATAAACTGTCTGTGATCTACTAGATTTTTCGTCTCGATTTGAATTCCGTAATGGGGTCACAGCTGCAAAGGATGGTGTTTGAATTGCTAGAAGTTTTATCTGCAGTGAACATGCAACTATAGGTGTGTCGTAAAAAATTGGAATTATTCAGGGTTCGTTTGGACATTTTTATACATTAACTTGGTTTGTTAGGCATTTCAGGTGCATAATTCAAATTTGAACTACATGCACATGCTCTAGTGCATATAAACTGGTCGAAAAGTCAAATCTGTGTCCTTGGTTGCATTCTTAGGTCCCATGCAAGAAATGGGAATGAATGTCAAACACCCAGCCACCGTCACTCCGCCGCAAACATTGAGATACTTGGTTTTTAAATTCAAGTAAATCCAAAACTCATCTGAAATTCATGAAACTTGGCATGCTATCATGGACCGGCATCAACATTCCTAGGTAAAAATGATGTCCCATTTGGGCCAGGTTTGGGTATAAGCGTCTCATAAACCAGAGCTTCTCACAACAAGGGTGACGGTTTCGGTAGGGAACGTGCCACCTTTGGGGACGAAACGATATCTGTTGCCTCTTATTGCTTTCAAATTTTTTCTAGTGTCAACATAGAACAACAGGAGTGTTGTGTTTAATTTTTGAATTTTTCGGGGGTTCGTTTGGACATTTTTTACATTAACTTGGTTTTGTAGGCATTTCAGGTGCATAATTCAAATTTGAACTACATGCACATGCTCCAGTGCATATAAACTGGTTGAAAAATCAAATTTGTGTCCTTGGTTCCATTCTTAGTTCCAATGCAAGAAATGGGAATGAATTTCAAACACCCTGCCACCGTCACTCGGCCGCAAACATTGAGATACCTCATTTTTAAATTTTAGTAAATCCAAAACTCGTCTGAAATTCATGAAACTTGGCATTCTATTATGTAGCGGCATCAACATGCCGTGGTAAAAATTTGGTCCCATTTGGGGCAGGTTTGGGTATAAGCTTCTCCCAAACCAGAGCTTCTCACAACAAGCGTGATGGTTTCAGTATGGAACGTGCCACCTTTGGGGACGAAACGATATCTGTTGCCTCTCATTGCTTTCAAAAAATTTCTAGTGTCAACATAGAACAACATGGGTGTTTTGTTTAATTTTGGAATTTTCGGTGTTCGTTTGGACATTTTTATACATTAACTTGGGTTTTGTAGGCATTTCAGGTGCATAATTCAAATTTGAACAACATGCACATGCTCTAGTGCATATAAACTGGTTAAAAAAATCAAATTTGTGTCCTTGATTCCATGCTTAGGTCCCATGCAAGAAATGGGAATGAATTTCAAACACCCTGCCCATGGTGCGCCATTACTATCTTCCCGCCTTCAAAATTCAAAATAAATCAAAAAAATAAAAAATAAGTTACTAATGGCGCACCTGCCCATGGTGCGCCATTAGTATCTTCCCGCCTTCAAAATTCAAAATAAATAAAAAAATAAATAAAAAAGTTAGTAATGGCGCACCTGCCCACGGTGCGCCATTACTATGCCGTATATATGGCTGGGCGTGGTCCTCTCCTCCTTACCTCTTCATTCTTCTCCTCCACTCCATCTCCTCCTCTCCTTCACTCCATCTTCCCTTCTCTCCTCCACCTACTATCCTCCTCCTCTCCGGCGACCTCCTCCTCCTCCTCTCCGGCGACCTCCTCCTCCCTCCTCTCCTCCCCTCCCCTCCCCTCATGGTTTCTCCTCCCTCCTCTCCGGTGAGCTCCTCCTCCCTCCTCTCCGGTGAGCTCCTCCTCCCTCCTCTCCTCCCATCACCTCATGGTTTCTCCTTCCTTCTCTCCGATGCTCCGGTGAACTCCTCTCCGGCGACCTCCTCCTCCTCTCCAGCGATGTAGGCGAGCGCCTCGCCGGTGACCTCCTCCTCCTCCTCTCCGGCAAAAGAACGTACAAGATCCAAAAACAGGAACAAAATTTGAAATAATATCGTGCAAAAAAACGAGCAAAAAATGGGCAAAAAAATCGCGATCCAGATCCAAATTCAAAATTCAAAAATAGCAATGGCGCACGGTGGGGGTTAGACGGTGCGCCACTACTATTTTCCCGCCTTCAAAATTGAAAAATACTAATGCCGCACCGTGGCCTATACTAATGGCGCACCAGTGGCCTATACTAATGGCGCACCAGTGGTGCGCCATTAGTATACCAGATACTAATGGCGCACCACTAGTGCGCCATTAGTAAAAAATACTAGTGGCGTGGTACTAGTGGCGCACCAGTAGTGCGCCATTAGTAGGCAAAACTGGTGCGCCACTAGTAGGCCTTTTCCTAGTAGTGTGCCACCGTCACTCGGCCGCAAACATTGAGATACCTCGTTTTTAAATTCTAGCAAATCGAAAACTCGTCTGAAATTCATGAAACTTGGCATGCTATCATGGAGCGGCATGAACATGCCGTGGTAAATTTTTTATCCCATTTGGAGCAGGTTTGGGTATAAGCGTCTCACAAACAAGAGCTTCTCACAAGAAGCGTGATGGTTTCGGTAGGGAACGTGCCACCTTTGGGGATGAAACGATATCCGTTGCCTCTTATTGTTTTCAAAACTTTTCTAGTGTCAACATAGAACAACAACAGTGTTTTGTTTAATTTTGGAATTTTTCGGGGTTCGTTTGGACATTTTTATACATTAACTGGGTTTTGTAGGCATTTTATGTGCATAATTCAAATTTGAACTACATGCACATGCTCCAGTGCATATGAATTGTGTGCGTTCTGTTAACCATTCACGTGACGCCATGCCTCACTCTTTTAATGGCTAGGAGGTGCCGTGTGGACAGGTGCTTGAGTTCTTGACTAAATGGGAGGCGTGTGAGCTGTACTCCAATGCGGAGGCATACCGGGAAGCGTGCGAGCTGTATGCCATGCAGGCTCACCGGAAAGCGAGCCCTTGGACTTCCATGGCCGCCCGCCTTGCTCGCATCCTCTCCATTAATGGCACCCAAGCCGCAGTTTAATTCGGTTTTTAAATATAAAACACTCATCGCAAACGTTTTAGTTAGAACACCCGTATGCAAAACCGACAACTTCCCGAGGAAGCCAAGGGAAAATGTGCCTAGCAGGATTTGTGAAGCTCTTGATCGCAAACGTTTTAGTTAGAACATTTGTCACGACCGTTTTTTCAATAAAATAATTATTGAGAGACCGATCCCCTTTACGGTCCAGTAAGGAAGAATTCCTTCTCACTGGTAGACAATATCTTGGTCACAGAAGAGAAAATACCAGGAGTACTAAATATAATACAAGGTTGAGCGGGGACTGCCCAACAATCTATTACATGCACGCCGATAAAACAAGACGGCGGATAGGGTGGCATAACTACAAACTCACGATAATAACGGTGGTGGAAATATCACCGCGAAGCGAGTGACATGACTCCTGAAGACTACAGCTCTTCGAGCGTCGGAGTGAGGCTCGAGGAGACTTATTGCGGGTGGCGGAAGCGTATATAATACAAGTGACCAATATCCGGGATCGCACAGGACTGACTAGGACTCCTCTAGGCGTCGGACGCGCTATCAAACTCTTCATCCAAGAGATCGCCTTCGTCCACATCTGGCCAAATCAACAAGCCAGGTGAGTACTATGAAAGTACTCGCAAGACAGTTCGGACATGAGATATAACAAATGTAAACATGAAGCATATGTACAGATTAACCAGTGCGTTCAGACATAGAGTTAATAAATACTGGGTGCCAAACGAGTGTCCGAATGACTCCTCGAGAGGAAACTGCAAGAATAGTAATACTGGTGCCAAACGAGTGTCTGAATGACTCCTCGAGAGGAAACTGCAAGAATAATAATACTGCTGCCGAACGAGGGTCTGAATGACTCCTCGAGAGGAAACTGCAAGAATAATAATACTAGTGCCAAACGAGGGTCTGAATGACTCCTCGAGAGGAAACTGCAGAATAGTAATGCTGGTGCCAAACGAGGGTCTGAATGACTCCTCGAGAGGAAACTGCAGAATAATAATGCCGCAGTCGGGCGTCAGGGCGACACCACATAAAGGGCTTATAACAGAAAATAAAGGCAGTGCATGCCACAGTCGGACGTCTGAGCGACATCACATAAAGGGCTTATATATTAAAGCAAGAACAAAAACACGCCACAGTCGGACGTCTGAGCGACGTCACATAAAGGGCTTATATTGTAGCTCAATAATTCAGCAGCTCGAGATTATAAAGTATTACAAGTACGAGACAATTATAAGGTTAGTCCGTCCACAGAAATAATAATTAAACTGGGTTTACCACTTGAGCTTGTTCATCGGGGACAAGTTTTCCACGCGGATAGATATGGATATACTGATTACACTACTTGATCATGGATACGATGACTTGGAAGAATTTGACTCTGCAGAGTTTGTACTTAACCACAGCCAACGGATTTCAGTAGTCACCGAGACTAGTTCCGTTTACGGTGTTTTGGAAGAAACACGTCTAACCAGTACACACCCTTTCAATCTTCCAAAGCCAGGGATCACCCTCGGCAACGTTCAAGAAAAACCTTGAGACGGGGAGGCTACAATGTCGCGTAGCATGGGTTCAAATTTCTATACACGCGCTCTAAGGGGGTGCCCCCCCCCTCTCGGTCCCAACCGGAAACACCCATGCCCCCTGACCGGATGACTGGCTTTAATCCTGGGCCAAGGTACCATCATCCCGGCCCCTCTGTTTGGTGTGTACACGGAAAGAGGTTACCAACTTACTAAACCGCATCATGGCAAATGAAACATGTGGCAGCACGAAGGGGAAAAGAACGATAACGTGACTCCGTCCACGTTAACGTCGGAATTCGTCGGATGACGCAAGGCTGGTATGCTACAACAATACCACCTTGCTGCCCTTCATGTCATCACATGATTAGGCCATCTCCCATCAGAGATCATCGGAACTTTGGAACATGCGGGTAGTTGCCTCACAAGCAACGAGGTTCTCACTGACACTCATATGCCACGCAAAAATTGTAACGCAAACATGCAAAAGACCTATCATATCAAATGTTCAAACATGCTTGCCTGGTTCGGAGAAGTCGGAGTCTAGCTCGGCGAAGTTTGCGGCTCCGTCACCTCTTCCGGAACCTACGGCAATAACGAAAACGGGCACTAACGTGAAAACCAACGCGTGCATAAAAATTTCTCCAAAAATTTTCCAAATAAATCTCATAAAAAACTAGACAAAATTTCAAGACTTTCAGAAAAAGAATCACTCAAAAATCCCTTTTTATTAAAAAGTTATAAAGGTTTCTGTCCAGGGACTCATCTGTAATGAAACAGAAAAGTTCCAGGGTTTAAACTGAGAAACCAGAAACGCTTCGGAAAGAAATGCGCTAGCTAAAGAGGGAAAGCGTATTTTGCCCAAGGCGCCAACAGAAAACGGTTCGAGGGAGAATAGAACAGAGGCTGACATGGGGGGTCCACATGTCAGGTTCAAAAAGCTCGCCGGCGCCCGAAGACTGCGGTGGACGCCGGCGTCGAACCACGGCGAGTCAGGAAGATCGGAGGGTACCAAGAGCTTCAGCGTGTTCTTCCGCGTTGGTGGGTGGTGGACTCGACCGTCGGACAGCACCACGTCGACGGCGACACTTTCTCCGGCGGACGGCGGCTCGGGTGATGGTGGAGAACTCCGGTGGAGGGCTACAAAATTCGAATTGAAGCGCGGGTCAGAAGGAGGGATGCATAGTGAAGCTACTGGCAAGAGATGGGAGGCAGAGGCGCACGCACGGGAGCGAATCGAGCTGGATCCCGTGGCGGGTCGCGGCGGCCGGAGTCGAGGAAGGAGACCTCCTCGGGGCTCTTCCAGTGGCTAGGCGTGCTCTAGGTGGAGTGTAGAGGTGGTGTGGGCTCGAGTTGAAGCTCGGGGCCTCTATTTATAGGCGGGTCGACGGGGTGGCCGTGAACGGAGAATCTTCGGCGAGCAATTACGGCGATGCAGTGGATTGGCAGGAGGTTTGAGTGGCCAGGCAGCATCAGTGGAAGTTACTGGTGTCGTTCCCCCGCTAATCTCGGTTGGTCTTGGCGTAACGGCGCCGGTCCACGGTGGGGTGGCCGCACGGGCACGGCGGCGGCAGAGAGCGTGCTCCGCGCCCTGCGGTTCACGACGAGAGTGGCAGCGTGTTCTGGGGAGTGGAAGGCCACGCGGCGAGCTCCGGTGGCTTGGGCGGCGCTGGGTGGCGCCGTCAGCGCCGCGCCTCTCTCTGGCGGCCGCAAAGCTGCCGCTGGCGTCGGTCACGGGGCGGCGCACCTTCTGCTGCTCGTCGCCGACGTCCGCAAGGTGCCAAACGCTCGTGCGGTGCAGAGGACCAGGGGGAGGGGACAGGGAACATGGCGACACAGCGGCACTGGTGAGATCGACGTCGGGTTCTGAAGAAAACGACAGTGCACTGAAATGTTCTCTGACCTATACTGAACCTGATCTTGACAATGCACTACAGGTGTTCGACAGAATGATTTGGCAATGAGAAATTTTTTTCTGGAGTTGGTACTTGGTGAGGTGACCACTCAATGCACCCAGAGGCTGCCTGATTTTACTTGGAATTTTTGGAGGAAGATTTGAATGAATTTCACCAAATTTGACAAATCTGGTCCAAACTTGCAGCAAGTGTAGTTTGAAAAATATGAACTGAAGACCAGTGGATCTGCATGGATCTTGGTTGAGGGATCAAAGGACTAGGAAGGGGAATTGGTTTGGGGGCAAAAATTAAAACAGAAAGTGGGGTTCCTTTGTAAATCACCAATGGCTAGAATAGAAGACAGAAATTTGTTTGAATATGATTTAAATGGAAAAATAATCAAATGGGGAGGTTCAACTAGCTGGATTTGATGCAAATCATGATCCAAAGGTAAGGGAAGGTTTTGGAGAGTGGATTAGCACTAAGGCCATGGAAAGAGAGAAAAGTTGAAAGTAGTAAAGGATTATTCCAAAGGCCATAGTGCATTTTCAAAGAGATTTTTAAAAGGCATTTTTCTCAAGTGAAAAGTATTTTGTTTTGAGTTCAAATAAAAGGCAAAGATCTCCAAGACCAAAAGCAAGTCTTGGGTGAATCCAAATAAAAATCTTGCCATGAGAAAAATATTTGAAAGGGAGGGTCCTTTTGAAGGAAATTTTTAATTTACCTCCCTCAAGTCAAATTAAAAAAAATCTTTTGAAAAATCCAAATAAAATTTGGGTGTCACAACATTCGTATGCAAAGCGACAGCTTCCCTTGGAAGCCAAGAGAAAGTGTGCCGAGAAGGATTTCTGCAGCTCTTGGTCGCAAACGTTTAAGATAGAACACCAGTATGCAAAGTGAGAGCTATGGTCTTCCCCCTTAAGTCGAGCGAAAATTCACAGCGCAGGATTTGTGCATCCCTTCAACGCAACCAATTGTTTTGGATGACCCGTGTGCAACCACGTACAAACAATTTGGTAGGATTTGCATTTGTCATATTGGGTATGTTGCCATTTGTCAATCCAGAAAGATTGACATTTGTTCATCTAGTAACATTGCCATTTGTCAACCTTGTAACACTGCGATTTGTCAAAATATGCAGCGAAAAATACTAGCAATATCTTATTTTTGCAACTAAAATTCAGTAATTAAGCATAGATTTCATTCATAGATTAAGCAGTCGTTCTTAATTTATACAAACAGTTCACCTCGGCAGCTAAACCGACCAAACTTTTCCCCAATTGTTGCCAACCACGTATTGAAATAGCTAGTTCAACTATATATACTAGCTAATTTTAAGTACGTTGTACAGTTCCACCACACATCTATAGTCAGATGAACTGAACAAAATAGCCCCTAAATACTACTACTATGGAGGGGCTTTGTGCTACTTCCAGCAGCCTCTCCTCTGCCGAGCACGCTCACTAAGAGGCAGAGGAGGAGGAGGAGTAGTAGCCTACTAACGAGCTGGACAATTGCAATACGGTACCTGCCGCTGCTGCACGTTCAGCGACGCTCGCCAGCTCAAACGCCCACTGCCGCTTCAGACGATCCCTCTCGAAGCGGCCGAACTGCTCACAGATCTCCTGATTCCTTGCCTCTGCATCGGTGTGTGCTGCGGCCACGACTGCGGTAAGGCTCTTTGCATGCTCGACGAGGCGCTGCTCCTCCTCCCGCAGGAACTCGATGTAGCGCGCAAGGTCGCTGACGCACTTGCGGGCCTCCAACTCCTCCTCCCTTCTTCAGGTGGTAGTGGCGCAGCGGGTGATGATCCCGGCGGTCGACGATGGGGTGGCGACCACGACCACCACCTCCCGCCTTCGGGCCGTGGTGGCGGAGCGGGTGATGGCCACGGTGGCCGGCAGTGGGGTGGCGGCCACGACGGCCACCTTCCGCCTTTGGGCCGCGGCGGCGGAGCGGGAGATGGCCCTGGCTTTCGACGGTGGTGTGGCGGCAACGGCGGCTGGGAATAGCTGTCGACGGGCAGTGGCGGCCTAGCATGTGGTGGGTGTTACGCGCACACCCAACAGGGACGCCACTCGCACTACACTACACCGGGGACGGCGCCGCCGCGGCGGTGTAGCCTCCAAGCTGGAGCTGTCCTCTAATGACGGCGGAGTGGCTGAGTAACGACGACGGACTGGTGCCATTGGCGATTGTGGGAGAAGCAGACGAGATAAGCTACAGGGAGGGAGTGGAAAATGCGACGCCGGACTCGCCGGCCGTGAGGGTATTTAAAGCAGGCCGGTAAGCATTGGGATTTTGGGGGATTTCACCGAGTCAGGAAGGAAGCTTGCGCGGGAACCTGCAAGGTTGCGCGGGAACGGGCTCACCGACGATTCATTGGCACCACCGTTTGGCTAAAAGAATGCCCTCGCAGCGGGGTGACAAGACGTGCGAGAGGAGGACGAAAGGACACGTACACATACGGTTAATACAAAAAAACATTTGCGATTTAATTACCTACTATACCCCCGTCCTGGTTTATACGTAGGATTTAACTAATAATATACGAATGCATGTCGCCAAAGATTATATCTTTGGAGTCATAGTTGAACATAGTTTCCAGCTATACAAATTTTGTAACATGCATTAACACTTTTTGCTTAAATTTAAGGTTATATACCAGCAAGCGTTTCCCCACAACACACACGGCTTATTCCATCACAAACAGCTCGGATGGATCAACTGTATGCCACGTATCGCACACGGAACTCTAATCTGATTCGTGCTTGATGTCTCCGACATCGCTCGCACAGTTCGTCTTATTTTCCACCTATCATAGTGCTGGCCTCTTCTCGCGTCCCTCGGCAAGCTCTGCTCGCCGTTAGCCGCTGCAGCGTGCTGTGCTCGCCGTTAGGTGCCGCGGCGCACTCTGCTTGCATCCGTTGTGCGCTCTACTCGCGTCCGTTGGCGCGCTGGGCTTGTGGACACCTTTTCCTTGCGTGTTCAACTTCTGTATGCATATATATATATATATATTATATATATATATATATATATATATATATATATATATATATATATATATGGTTGCTTGCCGTTGAGGCGACCGCGCAGCGCTCTGCTCACGTACCTCTGCGCGCGTTCTGCCAGCGGTTGGGCATGCGCACGACCACATCGGGGCCGCCATATGCATGCGGTTGCGCTGCGCGCGTTGCCACATGATGCAGTTACGTGCGGCACGATGGAGTTACGCGCTACAAATTAGAACTGCCATCAGGGCCTGCTGATATTCCTGGCCGTTGAGCAGCGTTGGGAATCGACCTCCAGTACACCGCTGGTCATCCCGGCATAGATAAGAAGGTTGCCGTCACCCAGTTGTGCATGCGCCATCATGTCCTCATCTACCACTACTGCATGGACACAGAGCCTTGCGACCATTTCAACAGGTTTGTCAACAGCACCGACTACAAGTTCGCCACGGTGGAAACCAAAGACGATGTAAATGCGCTCAGTGTTACGGGCTTGGCCTGCAAGAACCTTGTCGAAATCCATGACCAGTATAGGGTCTGGGGCAGCACGAAGAAGGACTCCCTGGTCGAACTCACCTCAGCCATCATCGACCCCTACTACAAAAAGATGAAGCAGGATGCCCAGAGAACAAGTCCCGTATCCTGGCACAGGGCCTGGATGCGGCAACTTGATGAACCTCACCTCAGGTTCATGGCCAAGAGCGTGTACACATGCTACGAGATGCACAGGCGGATCATTGACATTAGGAAGTGCCTCATTACCCAAATCGACGAGCCCGGATCAAGCCACAAGCAGAGCAAGCGTCACAAGAAGTAGGTGATGATCAGATGATCATTTATGCTAGTCAATCATGCATGTAATATATAGTTTACTTTATTGGTGTGTGGAAATGTCATGTGTGTAGTAGCCACCAATGTAATTATGCATGTAATAGTTTACTTTGGTGTGTGCAAATGCCCTGGTTGCAGTAGCCACCTATGTAAGTGGATGTTTAATTTGGAAATGCAACCATGTCCTTATAAGTGCGTGTATATATATATATGTTGTTGTTCTGTATGCAATCCCATCGCACAACACACTTATTAGCAGCAACCGTCTGTGTTATTATCGGTCTTCGCACACATTTCTGATTACAGACCTGTTTGTCGCGTATCACACACATCTTGTTATATTGAACCTTTTCTATTCTCTTGTCTCAACACAAACAGTTCATCCGAGTGAACCGCATGTCGTATATCGCACACACCTTGATCTAGCTGACCATTTCTTTTGTGTTGCCTAATCACAAATAGTTCATCTGGGTGAACCGTATGCTATATATCACACACACCTCCATCTGGCTACCCATTTCTTTTGTTCCTCCTCATCGCAAACAGTTAATTTAACTGAACCGTATGCCCTACATCGCACATGCAACTAAAATCTGAACCGTGTTTGATGCATCCTCCATCGCAAACGTTTTGCACCTTTTTTGACGGGTTTTTTACACCACCGTTTGCGATTAATGCATCGCACACAGTTTCGTCGAAGGGTCTCTGATTGTAGTGTCATGTTAGCAGCAACCTACAGTAGTGCAGGGTCTATGCGTAGATGATATGCACGAGTAGAACACGACGAGTTGTGGGCGGTGATCGTCATACCGCTTACCACCAATGTCTTATTTTGATTCGGCGGTATTGTTGGATGAAGCGGCCCAGACCAACCTTACATGACCACGTTCATGAGACTGGTTCCACCGACAGACATGCAACTAGTTTTGCATAAAGGTGGCTGGCGGGTGTCTGTCTCTCCAACTTTAGTTTAATCGAATTTGACTGCGGCCGGTCCTTGTTGAAGGTTAAAACAACAAACTTGATAAATCACCGTTTGTGGGTTTGATGCGTAGGAAATAACGGTTCTTGCTAGAAGCCCATAGCAGCCACGTAAAACTTGCAACAACAAAGTAGAGGGCGTCTAACTTGGTTTTGCAGGGCATGTTGTGATGTGATATGGTCAAGATAGATGTGATATACGTTGATGTATGAGATGATCATGTTTTGTAAAAGTTACCGGCAATTGGCAGGAGCCTTATGGTTGTCGCTTTATTGTATGTAATGCAAATGCCATGTAATTGCTTTACTTCATCACTATGTGTTAGCGATAGTTGTAGAAGCAATAGTTGGCGAGACGACCACGACGCTGTGATGGAAATCAAGGTGTCAAGCCGGTGACAATGGAGATCGTGACGGTGCTTTGGAGATGGAGATCAAAGGCACAAGATGATGATGACCATATCATGTCACATATTTTGATTGCATGTGATGTTTATTTTTTATGCATCTTATTTTGCTTAGTACGGTGGTAGCATTATAAGATGATCCCTTACTAAAATTTCAAGGTATAAGTGTTCTCCCTGAGTATGCACCATTGCGACAGTTCGTCGTGCTGAGATACCACGTGATGATATGGTGTGATAAGCTCTACATTCACATACAACGGGTGCAAGAAAGTTTTGCACATGCGGAATACTCGGGTTAAACTTGACGAGCCTAGCATGTACAGACATGGCCTCGGAACACTAGAGACCGAAAGGTCGAACGTGAATCATATAGTAGATATGATCATCATAGAGATGTTCACCATTGATGGTTTAGTTGATTTGGATCACGTGATCATTTAGATGACTCGAGGGATGTCTATCTAAGTGGGAGTTCTTAAGTAATATGATTAATTGAACTTAATTTATCATGAACTTAGTCCTGATAGTTATTACATATCTATGTTGTAGATCAATGGCCCGTGCTACCGTTCCCTTGAATTTTAATGCGTTCCTAGAGAAAGCTAAGTTGAAAGATGATGGTAGCAACTACACGGACTGGGTCCATAACTTGAGGATTATCCTCATTGCTTCAGAGAAGAATTATGTCCTTGATGCACCGCTAGGTGAAAGGCCTGCTGCAGGAGCAGATGCTGATGTTATGAACGTTTGGCAAGCTCGATCTGATGACTACTCAATAGTTCAGTGTGCCATGCTTTACGGCTTAGAATCGGGACTTCAAAGATGTTTTGAACGTCATGGACCATATGAGATGTTCCAGGAGTTGAAGTTAATATTTCAAGCAAATAACCGAGTTGAGAGATATGAAGTCTCCAACAAGTTCTATAGCTGCAAGATGGAGGAGAACAGTTCTGTCAGTGAACACATACTCAGAATGTCTGGGTATCATACCCACTTGACTCAGCTGGGAGTTAATCTTCCAGATGATAATGTTATTGACAGAGTTCTCCAATCACTGCCACCAAGCTACAAAGCTTTGTGATGAACTATAATATGCAAGGGATGGATAAGACAATTCCGGAGCTCTTCGCTATGCTCAAAGTTGCGGAGGTAGAAATCAAGAAGGAGCATCAAGTGTTGATGGTTAACAAGACCACTAGTTTCAAGAAAAAGGGCAAAGGAAAGAAGGGGAACTTCAAGAAGAATGGCAAGCAAGTTGCCACTCCCGGGAAGAAGCCCAAGTCTGGACCTACGCCTGAAACTGAGTGCTTCTACTTCAAAGGGATTGGTCACTAGAAGTGAAACTGCCCCAAGTATTTGGCAGGTAAGAAGGATGGAAAAGTGAACAAAGGTATTTTTGTTATACATGTTATTGTTGTGTACCTTACTAATGCTCGTAGTAGTGCCTGGGTATTTGATACCGGTTCAGTTGCTCATATTTGTAACTCGAAATAGGGGCTACGAATTAAACAAAGATTGGCTAAGGACGAGGTGATGATGCGCGTTGGGAATGGTTCCAAGGTCGATGTGATCACCGTCGGCACACTACCTCTACATCTACTTTCGGGATTAGTTTTAGACCTGAATAATTGTTATTTGGTGCCAGCATTGAGTATGAACTTTATATGTGGATCTTGTTTAATGCGAGACGGTTATTCATTTAAATCAGAGAATAATGGTTGTTCTATTTATATGAGTAATATCTTTTATGGTCATGCACCCTTGAAGAGTGGTCTATTTTTGTTGAATCTCGATCATGGTGATACACATATTCTTAATATTGATGCCAAAAGATGCAAAGTTGATATTGATAGTGCAACATACTTGTGGCACTGCCGTTTAGGTCGTATTGGTGTAAACGCATGAAGAAACTCCATGCGGATGGACTTTTGGAATCACTTGATTATGAATCATTTGAGCCTTGCGAACCATGCCTCATGGGCAAGATGACTAAAACTCTGTTCTCCGGAACAATGGAGCGAGCCACTGACTTATTGGAAATAATACATACCGATGTATGCGGTCCGATGAGTGTTGATGCTCGCGGCGGGTATCATTATTTTCTGACCTTCACGGATGATTTGAGCAGATATGGGTATACCTACTTAATGAAATACAAGTCTGAAACATTTGAAAAGTACAAAGAATTTCAGAGTGAAGTGGAGAATCATCGTAACAAGAAAATAAAGTTTCTACGATCTGATCACGGAGGTGAATATTTGGTTACGAGTTTGGCCTTCATTTAAAACAATGTGGAATATTTTCACAACTCACACCACCTGGAACACCACAGCGTAATGGTGTGTCCGAACGTTGTAACTTTACTTTATTAGATATAGTGCGATCTATGATGTCTCTTACCGATTTACCACTATCGTTTTGGGGCTATGCATTAGAGACAGTTGCATTCAGTTAAATAGGGCACCATCTAAATCCGTTGAGACGACACCGTATGAACTATGGTTTGGCCACTAACCTAAGCTGTCGTTTCTTAAAGTTTGGGGTTGCGATGCTTATGTGAAAAATCTTCAGCCTGATAAGCTCGAACCCAAATCGGAGAAGTGCGTCTTCATAGGATACCCAAAAGAAACTATTGGGTACACCTTCTATCACAGATCCGAAGGCAAGATCTTTTTTGCTAAGAATGGATCCTTTCTAGAGAAGGAGTTTCTCTCGAAAGAAGTGAGTAGGAGGAAAGTAGAACTTGATGAGGTAATTGTACCTTCTCTCAACTTGGAAAGTAGATCATCATAGAAAACCGTTCCCGTGATGCCTACACCAACTAGAGAGGAAGCTAATGATAATGATCATGAAACTTCAGATCAAGTTACTACCGAACCTCCTAGGTCAACTAGAGCACAATCCGCACCAGAGTGGTACGGTAATCCTGTTCTGGAAGTCATGTTACTAGACCATGACGAACCTACGAACTATGAGGAAGCGATGATAAGCCCAGATTCCGCAAAATGGCTTGAGGCCATGAAATCTAAGATAGGATCCATGTATGAGTACAAAGTATGGACTTTGGTTGACTTGCCCGATGATCGGCGAGCCATAGAGAATAAATCGATCTTCAAGAAAAAGACTGACGCTGATGGTAATGTTACTGTCTACAAAGCTCGACTTGTTGCAAAAGGTTTTTGACAAGTTCAAGGAGTTGCCTACGATGAGACATTCTCACCCGTAACGATGCTTAAGTCTGTCCGAATCATGTGAGCAATTGCCGCATTTTATGATTATGAAATCTGGCAAATGGACGTCAAAACTGCATTCCTTAATGGATTTCTTAAAGAAGAGTTGTATATGATGCAACCAGAAGGTTTTGTCGATCCTAAAGGTGCTAACAAAGTGTGCAAGCTCCAGCGATCCATAAATGGACTGGTGCAAGAATCTCAGAGTTCGAATATACGCTTTAATGAGGTGATCAAAGCATATGGTTTCATACAGACTTTTGGAGAATCCTGTATTTACAAGAAAGTGAGTGGGAGATCTGTAGCAATTCTAATATTTTATTTGGATGACATATTGTTGATTGGAAATGATACAAAATTTCTGGATAACATAAAATGATACTTGAATAAGAGTTTTTCAATGAAAGACCTCGGTGAAGCTGCTTATATATTGGGCATCAAGATCTATAGAGATAGATCAAGACGCTTAATTCGACTTTCACAAAGCACATACCTTGATAATGTTTTGAAGAAGTTCAAAATGGATCAGTCAAAGAAAGGGTTCTTGCCTGTGTTACAAGGTGTGAAGTTGAGTCATACTCAATGCCCGACCACTGCAGAAGATAGAGAGAAAATGAAAGACATTCCCTATGCCTCAGCCATAGGTTCTATCATGTATGCAATGCTATGTACCAGACCTGATGTGTGCCTTGCTATAAGCCTAGCAGGGAGGTACCAAAGTAATCCAGGAGTGGATCGCTGGACAGCGATCAAGTACATCCTGATGTACCTGAAAGGGACTAAGGATATGTTTCTCGTTTATGGAGGTGCCAAAGAGCTCTTCATAAATGGTTTCGTCAATGCTAGCTTTGACACTGATCCGGATGACTCTAAGTCACAAACTGGATACGTATTTATATTGAATGGTGGAGCTGTTAGTTGGTGCAGTTCCAAGCAAAGCGTCGTGGTGGGATCTATGTGTGAAGCGGAGTATATAGCTGCTTCGGAAGCAGCAAATGAAGGAGTCTGGATGAAGGAGTTCATATCCGATCTAGGTGTAATACCTAGTGCATCGGCTCCAATGAAAATCTTCTGTGACAATACTGGAGCAATTGCCTTGGCGAAGGAATCCAAATTTCTGTCACGACCGGATTTTTGGGATATAAATTCCCAGAAAAACGGCCTGTGTGCTCACCAGCCCCAGGATTACTGTTAGCTGATGAGGTACCAACTTGATACAAGAATTCCAAGCAAGGAACAAAATTATGTAGTACAAGACCATTTAGGCCTGGGAGTACAACACTTGGTTCCTAATGGTTGAGGGCGGAAGCGGTTGGAAACATCTGCGTCTATGGGACTCCATTTCCCACAAGAACAGCTGACCAGGATAACTCCTATCTTCGCGAGGCTGCACACGTCAACACGTAGGCTCCGAGGGTGTCACCGCGATGCACACCTCCACGCAAGGCAATCTGGCCAAGACAATAGCCAGGGACAAGCCAGTGAGTACGTTTGAATGTACTCGCAAACATTAAGAACACGGGTATAATATATCAAACATGCTCCGGGTTAAATAAAAGATCACGCATCTGCCACGAAGAATACGAAAGACCAAGATGCACCCATGTGGTAAAAATAATTCAAAGTAAAAATACTGGGTGCCAAGCGAGGGTCTGAATGACGCCTCGAGCGGAAACTGCAGAATAGTAATACTGGTGCCAAACGAGTGTCTGAAAGACTCCTCGAGCGGAAAATGCAGAATAGTAATACTTGTGCCAAACGAGTGTCTGAAAGACTCCTCGAGCGGAAAATGCAGAAATAATAATACTGGTGCCAAACGAGTGTCTGAATGACTCCTCGAGCGGAAAATGCAGAAATAATAATACTGGTGCCAAACGAGTGTCTGAAAGACTCCTCGAGCGGAAAATGCAGAATTAATAATGCCGCAGTCGGGCGTCGGGGCGACACCACATAAAGGGCTTATAAAAGATAAATGAACAACAAGCATGCCGCAGTCGGGCGTCTGAGCGACACCACAGAAAGGGCTTATACGAGAATAATCACAGTGAATATCCAGGAGGTAGAACCATCCTAGGGATACTCAGTAAAAATGCATGATATACATGGTTAGTCCAAAACAATAAAGATCACAATACATATGTGCCATAATCATAAACAATATTTAGTACAGTCGTTTCTCCATCCGAAAACCGATAATTCAGTCAAGTCGTATCTCCATCCGAATACCGTTACTGAGCTCTAGTTAAACCGTTCTCCATCCGAATACCGTTACAGAGTTCTAGTTAAATCGTTCTCCATCCGAATACCGTTATCAAGATTTAACCCAGACTGTGGTCCTATACTCAAGAACATGACTATCCAACAGGATGTATCCTCTGCAGAGGGAGTACCATTTTCCACGAGTAACGGGATTACTCAGTCCCTCGGGACTAATTCCGTCTACGGTCTTTTGATTGAAAACACGCCTGACCTGCACACACCAGCTTAACTCACCAGTGCCTGGAATCACCCACGACACCTGCCAAGCAAAACTCTAAGTGGGGAGGCTACAACCTCGACGTAGCATGGGATCACAAAATTTATACCGCGCGCAAACTGGGGAAGCTATCCCCCTTCGGCTACAACCGAAAACACCCATGCCCCCGGACCGAATGACAGGCTTTAATCCGTGGCCACGGGACCTTCATCACGGCCTCTCTGTACGGTGTGTGCTTTGGAAAGGGGTTGACAACCTACTGAACCATACCCTGTCCCCTGCAGGGACAAGTGGTGGTACCGACAAAAGGAAGCTACTAAACAAGACTCGGTCTACAACCGACTCAGGTGATCCAAGTATCCACCAACAATATTACCACTAGTGAAATAAATCACCACTCCTCGAGCCTCACCATGCTATGCCGGGCATACTCGTCACAACGAGGGATTAGGGACAAGCTCGTGTCTACCCAAGACCACGACTTTCCCGCTTCCTACCGGTGTGCAAGAGAAGCTCACGAGGGCGATCCAAATCCTCAGGGTATCCATTGCTGGCCACATACAACTCCAAAGTGCACTCATGCACGAGACTACATCGATACATAAACTGTCACTTATACTCCAAGACAAAAGGTGCTGTGATCGTATCCAAACACCACAACAAATATTATGCCAGAGTTCAGAAATTCTTGCCTTCAAAAGTATGCAAAGGATGCACTTAGTGGAAGCTTTCCTCTTCCTCCAAAAATTCCTATTTTGCAAAATACACAAATACAAATATTTCAAACACAGTACCAAAACCTGTCTCAAATATTTTTGAAATAAATCTTAAAATAAACTAGATGAAATTTGAGAGAGGTAGGAAAAAGAATCAACTCATTTGGAGTTTTATTTTAAAAGTTATAGACAGTCAAAGTTTGGTCAAATCTGTTTTTAAATAAAACCAGAAAAAAGGAAAACGCTTCGAGGGAAATACGCTTACGCAGTAGGGAAAGCGCATTCGGGGTTTTGCGCCTCCACTTAAACAGAGAGAGGGCGCCACGCGGGTCACTGACAGTGGGTCCAGAGGGCCCACTGGTCAGGTTTGACTGGTCTTCCCTCCATCTCCTTTCTTCTGCCCGACGGGAGCGGGGCTCCGGCGATCGCCGGCGACGGACGGCGGCTCCTCGAGGGCATCTGCGGGCGGGGATGGAACGGCAAGACCGAGGCGGTCCTCGGGGTGGTTGCTGGGTCGGAGGAGGTGGCAGGAATCGCCGGCGGCGAGCTTCGCGGCGGAGGGAGGCTACGGTGGTGAAGTGACTTAGGTGCTCCGGTGGTCTCCGACCGCAGTTGGGTAGCTGGGCAGCTCCGCAAGACTTCGGGGAAGTTTCTGGTGGCGCTGGATTGGCAAAAGGGTGGCCGGCGGTGACGAATCGCGCTGGGGCTTAGCGGCGGCCGAGCTGGCCGGAGTTGGGGGAAACGGTCCTCTCCGGTCAATCTACTGCGGGGGGAGCTCTACGGGGGAAGTCTGATGTCGCGTGAGTGCTTGGAGGGGCTCGGGGACCCTTTATATAGCGCTCGAGGCAGGTTCCCGCGGTGGCAGAGGATAGGATCGCCGGCGACAGCCGTTGCTGTAGGTGCAGGGCATCTTGGCGGCGACGAACGCGTTCCGACAGGCAGGAGGATAGGCACGAGCGATTCCTTGGGGCAGCTGGCGCGCTGGCGCGGTCTGGGCGGTGCCGAACCTGGCAGAGGCCGCTGCCGACGCCGGCGTGCCGCCAAGGGCGCGGCCAGCGGCGCAGCCGGGCACCAGAGGGATCGTGGAGTAGGGGGCGGCTAGTGCGCGGCTCAGCGATGCAGAGGGACCAGGGTCGGGTCACATCGAGCCGGCAGTGCGGCGTGTCGGCGTAGTGCGCACGCGTGCAAAACGTGCGCTCTGGGCGCGCCCAGAGCACGCACGGCAGGTGCTCGACGGAATGCCAGCGTGGTCTAGAGCGCGAGGGTGGAGCTGGCAAAGCACAGATCGAGGGTAGGGGTGGCTAGGAGCTCAGTGGACAAGGTTGTAGGGGCTGGGGTACGAGTCCACAATGCAAACCAGGGAGCTTGCCAAAAATGACTGTGCACACCAGGTGTTCGACAGAATGCCAGATGCACATAGGCAATTCTTGGAGTGGCCAAACTCTCCAGATCAGTGTCTCTTTAGACACAGAAGATGGTGGTGAGATTAGTTTGGCAAAAACAGAAAGTTGATAATGCAAGCTTTGCAAAACTCCAGTTTTGGGCAGAAAGAAAAGGGGTTTAGAACATGCACTTCAAAACCTCCAATGAGCCCAATCTCCTGGACTTAAGAGTTTGGTAGGGAGGGCTACAAGTAGGAAAAAGCTCAGGGTCATTAGAGCAAGGAAAAATATGGTTGCAGTACAAATCACCAAATTGGACCAGAATGCAAAAGAGGTTGATCCACTCAACTTTTCCAAAGAACATCATTGGGTTTTTTCTTGAAGATGAATTGTATGCATCCACTGTCATCTCCAAACACTTGGAAGAATTTTTGAAGAAATATTTAAATGGGTTACAGTGCAAAAGTGCCTACTGGACCAGATTGGAAAAATTGGTGTAGAGCTCAAAGTCTCCAATGGCCAGAAGATATCTTTGCATAAAAGTGATGTGGAAACATCACATGACATCCCCAAATTTTGGTGGAATTTTTAGGAGCATTTATCAAATGGTTGTAGTGCAAATAGGCCCCAAATGCAAAAGGAATCATTTTAAAGAAAGAAAGCTTTTTGAATAAATAAATCTTGCAACATTTGAATCCACTGATAAACAAAGGTTTTATTATAGAGAGAAATCAAGTCCAACAATACATTTGAAGGTTCCTCCCACTAGAGGCAAAAATCCAAAATCACAAAAGGTAAAACTTGACAATTTGGAAAAGTTTTATTTCCTGGCAACATTTTAATAAATAAAACGAGGCCAAAATTTTGGGGTGTCACAATTTCACAAGAGAACCAAACACATCAAGATACACTTCAACTCCATCTATGATCAAGTCAAGAGGGACACATAGAGATTTGCAAAATACATACGGATCTGAATGTAGCAGACCCGTTGACTAAGCCTCTTACACGAGCAAAACATGATCAGCACCAAGACTCCGTGGGTGTTAGAATCATTACAATGTAATCTAGATTATTGACTCTAGTGCAAGTGGGAGACTGAAGGAAATATGCCCTAGAGGCAATAATAAAGTTGTTATTTATATTTCCTTATACCATGATAAATGTTTATTATTCATGCTAGAATTGTATTAACCAGAAACATGATACATGTGTCGATACATATAGAAAATACAGTGTCCCTAGTAAGCCTCTACTAGACTAGCTCATTAATCAAAGATGGTTAAGTCTCCTAACCATAGACATGTGTTGTCATTTGATGAACATGATCACATAATTAGGAGAATGATGTGATGGACAAGACCCATCTCTTAGCTTAACATAATGATCGTTAAGTTTTATTGTTATTGCTTTCTTCATGTCATATACATATTCCTTTGACTACGAGATTATGCAACTCGTGGATACCGGAGGAATACCTTGTGTGCTATCGAACGCCACAACGTAACTAGGTGTTTATAAATATTCTCTACAGGTATCTCCGAAGGTGTTTGTTGGGTTGGCATAGATTGAGATTAGGATTTGTCACTTCGAGTATCAGAGAGGTATCTCTGGGCCCTCTCGGTAATGCACATCATAATAAGCCTTGCAAGAAATGTGACTAATGAGTTAGTTGCGGGATGATGTATTACCGAACGAGTAAAGAGACTTGCCGGCAACGAGATTGAACTAGGTATGAAGATACCGATGATCGAATCTCGGGCAAGTAACATACCGATGACAAAGGGAATTACGCATGTTGTCATTGCGGTACGACCGATAAAGAACTTCATAGAATATGTAGGAACCAATATGAGCATCCAGGTTCCGCTGTTGGTTATTGACCGGAGAGGTGTCTCGGTCATGTCTACATAGTTCTCGAACCCGTAGGGTCCGCACGCGTCGATGACGATTTTATATTATATGAGTTATGTGATTTGGTGACCGAATGTTGTTCGGAGTGCACGATGAGATCATGGACATGACGAGGAGTCTCGAAATGGTCAAGAGGTAAAGATTCATATATAGGACGATAGTATTCGGACACGGGAAGTGTTCCAGGGGTATCGGGTACGTATCGGGTCACCGGAAGGGGTTTCGGGCATCCCCCCAGCAGCTACATGGGCCTAATGGGCCAAGAAGGAGACAGACCAGCCCCTAGGGAGATGGTGCGCCCCATTTAGGCTGAAATAAGGGGGAAGAAAAGAGGAGAAGAGGGAAAGGAAGGGGAGGGATTCGACCTCCCCCTTCCTTCTCTCCTCCCTCCTTCTTCCTCCCCCTCCGGATGAATATGGAAGGGGGGAGGCCAAATTGGGAGGCGCCCAAGTAGGATTCCTCCTACTTGGGGTGCCTGAGGGAGTCCTGGACTAAGGGGTCCTCGGGCGTCTGGCCTGTTATCCATTGGGCCGGACTGATGGGCTATGATGACATGAAGGCCGAAGACTGTACCCGTGTCCGGATTGGACTCTACTTGGCGTGGAAGGAAAGCTTGGCGACCAATTATGAAGATTCCTTCTTATGTAACCGACTCTATGTAAACCCTAGACCCCCCCCCCCCGGTGTCTACATAAACCGGAGGGGTTAGTCCGAAAAGGGCATGGACATTACCATAGTTACATAGGCTAGATTTCTAGGGTTTAGCCATACGATCTCGTGGTAGATCAACTCTTGTAATACTCATATTCATCAAGCTATATCTACCATCCATATTGCACTTGTATCACCATCTCTTCACCGAACTAGTGCACCTATACAATTTACCATTGTATTGGGTGTGTTGGGGACACAAGAGACTCTTTGTTATTTGGTTGCAGGGTTGCTTGAGAGAGACCATCTTCATCCTACACCTCCCACGGATTGATAAACCTTAGGTCATCCACTTGGGGGAAATTTTCTACTGTCCTACAAACTTCTGCACTTGGAGGCCCAACAACGTCTACAAGAAGAAGGTTGCGTAGTAGACATCAAGCTCTTTTCTGGCGCCGTTGCCGGGGAGGTGAGTGCTTGAAGGTATATCTTTAGATCTTGCAATCGAATCTTTTTGTTTCTTGTTTTAGCACTAGTTTAGTTTATAAAAGAAAATTACAAAAAATGGAATTGAGTTTACCTCATACGCTTCATCTTTTTAATATCTTTCGTGAGTGTGATGGAAAGGAAAATTGTGCCAAAGTGTTAGAAGAAGAATGCATTAAAATGTTTGGCAATAAATCTTTGAATGATGAGCATGATTGCAATGTTGTTAGTATGAACTCCTTGAATATCCATAGTAGTAATGATGATTGCACTAGTTATGATGAAAATGCCTCCTATAAACTTGTCAATTTTTGTGGAGTGCATTGGGCTTGCAAGTACACACCAAATAGGGAAGATAGATATTGCAAGAGGCACAAGCATTTAGAAACTAAATTGTTGCAAGAAAGGCTAGATGTTTGTGCTGAAAATTTAAATTTTCTTGGCCATACTTGTGAACTTTGCAATGAACGGGGTCATTGAACTATCCGATGCAAATTGTTTCATGATCTAATCGTGTCCAAAAATTGTGATGACTTGATTTCCCTTGCACATTAGAACGAACTCAGTTTGCTTATGGGTTACGAAGAAATGAAACGTATAACTAACTATCTTCCAGAATTTGCCCGCTATAAACTTCTTGGATTTGAGATAGAGGAAATATATATGTATTGTGCGGCGAATTTCATTGAAAATACTTATATTTCCAATTACATAAAGAACAAAAACAAATAGAAGATGAAGAGAATACTAATGAAAGGGAAGAGACTTCCCAATATCCTCCTATTATTTCTTATGACGAATCAGGTAACGAGGAGGATCTTTCTATTCAACCAATCTCATTAATAAGGAGCTCCAAAAATATGATTGAACCCACACATGATGTGAAGAAGAAAAATAAAAGACGGAGAAGCAAAGGTAAAAAGGTATCCCTCCCAAATGATGTTGCTCTTACTAGTCATTGTGATGATGATAATTGCTATACTATTGGTGCTATCCATACTATTAATGATGAGAATGATTATGCTTATGATATGAAAAGGCCCAAGCTTGGGGATGCTATGTTTGGAGAAGATGATGTTTTTGAGAATATATTTTCTGCAATTAATGTTTCTCCCATGCTTGGGGATGCTATGTCTAATGAAGATGATATTTTTAGCATCTCAAGTTTCGATATGCAAATTTATAATGATGATAGCATGCCTTCTACCTATGATGATTATATTGATGAAACTGGGTTTGGAAGAGTGTCAACTTTAGGAAGTAATGATCCCACTATTTTGGAGGATGTTGAATCTTATAATATTTATGTAAGTGGATTTGGAGAGGTCATGACTTTATTTAGTGATGTATCCACTATTTCGGAAGAGGTTTCAATTCATTATGATGAGAACAAAGTTGCTACTTATGATGATTATTGTGATGAAACTTATGCTATAAAGAGTAGTGATGATTATATTTATAAAACTTGTCATGATTATGATTACCCTTTTTCTGAACATTACACTTTTAATGTGGAAAGAATTTATAGTATTCAAGTCCCTTATGATACTCCCACTATTCCGAATGAGAATAATTTTGCTTATGTGGAGAGTAATAAAATTCCTATGCTTGTAGATCATGAAAAGAATGCTTTAGATGCAGGTTATATTGTTGAATTCATTCATGATGCTACTGAAAATTATTATGAGGGAGGAACGTATGCTTGTAGGAATTGCAATAATATCAAGTTTCCTCTCTATGTGCTTAAAGTTTTGAAGTTATGCTTGTTTTGCCTTCCTATGCTAGTTGATTATTGTTCCCATAAGTTGTTTGCTCACAAAATCCCTATGCGTAGAAAGTGGGTTAGACTTAAATGTGCTAGTCATATTCTTCATGATGCTCTCTTTATGTTTCAATTCTTATCTTTTATGTGAGCATCATTGAAATCATCATGCCTAGCTAGGGGCGTTAAACGTTAGCGCTTGTTGGGAGGCAACCCAATTTTATTTTAGTTTCCTTATTTTTGGTTCTGTTTAGTAATAAATAATCCATTTATCCTCTGTTTAGATGTGGTTTTGTGTTTTAATTAGTGTTTGTGCCAAGTAGAACCTTTGGGAAGACTTGGGTGAAGTCTTTATAATCATGCTGTAAAAAACAGAAACTTTAGCGCTCACGAGATTAGCTAAAACTTTTTACTGGGGAGTGCTATTTAGTTTATTATTTTTTCAGATGATTACTAGACAAATTCCTCAGGTCCACCAATTTATTTTAGAATTTTTGGAGTTCCAGAAGTTTGCGTTAGTTGCAGATTACTACAGACTGTTCTGTTTTTGACAGATTCTGTTTTTCATGTGTTATTTGCTTATTTTGATGACTCTATGGCTAGTAAAATAGTTTATAAACCATAGAGAAGTTGGAATACAGTAGATTTAACACCAATATAAATAAATAATTAGTTCATTACAGTACCTTGAAGTGGTGTTCTGTTTTCTTTCGCTAACAGAGCTTACGAGTTTTCTGTTAAGTTTTGTGTTGTGAAGTTTTCAAGTTTTGGGTAAAGATTCGATGGACTATGGAATAAGGAGTGGCAAGAGCCTAAGCTTGGGGATGCCCAAGGCACCCCAAGGTAATAATGAGGGATGACCAAGAGCCTAAGCTTGGGGATGCCCCGGAAGGCATCCCCTCTTTCGTCTTCATTCATCGGTAACTTTACTTGGAGCTATATTCTTATTCACCACATGATATGTGTTTTCCTTGGAGCGTCATGTCATTTTATTTTGTTTTGCTTGCTGTTTGAATAAAATATCAAGATCTGAAATTATTAAATGGGAGAGTCTTCACATAGTTACATATTTATTCAACTACTCATTGATCTTCACTTATATCTTCCGGAGTAGTTTGTCATTTGCTCTAGTGCTTCACTTATATCCTTTTAGAGCACGGCGGTGGTTTTATTTTGTAGAAATAGATGAACTCTCATGCTTCACTTATATTATTTTGAGAGTCTTAAATAGCATGGTAATTTGCTTAATCCTAATATGCTAGGTATTCAAGACTAGTAAAAACATTCTTATGAGTGTTTTGAATACTAAGAGAAGTTTGATGCTTGATGATTGTTTTGAGACATGGACGTAGTGATATTAAAGTTGTGCTAGTTGAGTAGTTGTGAATTTGAGAAATACTTGTGTTGAAGTTTGCAAGTCCCGTAGCATGCACGTATGGTAAACGTTATGTAACAAATTTGAAACATGAGGTGTTCTTTGATTGTCCTCCTTATGAGTGGCGGTCGGGGATGTGCGACGGTCTTTTCCTACCAATCTATCCCCCTAGGAGCATGCGCATAGTTCTTGGTTTTTGATGACTTGTAGAATTTTTCAATAAGTATGTGAGTTCTTTATGACTAATGTTGAGTCCATGGATTATATGCACTCTCACCTTTCCATCATTGCTAGCCTCTTCGGTACCGTGCATTGCCCTTTCTCACATTGAGAGTTGGTGCAAACTTCGCCGGTGCATCCAAACCCCGTGATATGAACGCTCTTTCACACATAAACCTCCTTATATCTTCCTCAAAAAAGCCACCATACCTACCTATTATGGCATTTCCATAGCCATTCCGAGATATATTGCCATGCAACTTTCCACCGTTCCGTTTATCATGACACGTTCATCATTGTCATATTGTTTAGCATGATCATGTAGTTGACATAGTATTTGTGGCAAAGCCACCGTTCATAATTCTTTCATACATGTCACTCTTTGTTCACTGCATATCCCGGTACACCGCCGGAGGCATTCATATAGAGTCATACCTTGTTCTAGTATCGAGTTGTAATCATTGAGTTGTAAATAAATAGAAGTGTGATGATCATCATTAATAGAGCATTGTCCCAAAAAAATGGCCAAATAAAAAAAAGAAGGCCCAAAAAATAGAGAAAAGAGAAATAAAAAGGGACAATGCTACTATCCTTTTACCACACTTGTGCTTCAAAGTAGCACCATAATCTTCATGATAGTGAGTCTCTTGTTTTGTCACTTTCATATACTAGTGGGAATTTTTCATTATAGAACTTGGCTTGTATATTCCAACAATGGGCCTCCTCAAGTGCCCTAGGTCTTCGTGAGCAAGCAAGTTGGATGCACACCCACTTAGTTTCTTTTGTTGAGCTTTCATATATTTATAGCTCTAGTGCATCCGTTGCATGGCAATCCCTACTCCTTGCATTAACATCAATCGATGGGCATCTCTATAGCTCATTGATTAGCCTTGTTGATGTGAGACTTTCTCCTTTTTTGTCTTCTCCACATAACCCCCATCATCATATTCTATTCCACCCATAGTGCTATATCCAAGGCTCACGCTCATGTATTGCGTGAAGGTTGAAAAAGTTTGAGATTACTAAAGTATGAAACAATTGCTTGGCTTGTCATCGGGGTTGTGCATGATGAGAGCATTCTTGTGTGATGAAAATGGAGCATGACTAAACTATATGATTTTGTAGGGATGAACTTTCTTTGGGCATGTTATTTTGAGAGGACATAATTGCTTAGTTAGTGTGCTTGAAGTATTATTATTTTTATGTCAATATTGAACTTTTATCTTGAATCTTTCGAATCTGAATATTCATACCACAATTAAGAAGAATTACATTGAAATTATGCCAAGTAGCATTCCACATCAAAACATTTGTTTTTATCATTTACCTACTCGAGGACGAGCAGGAATTAAGCTTGGGGATACTGATACGTCTCCAACGTATGTATAATTTTTGATTGTTCCATGCTATTATATTATCTGTTTTGGATGTTTATGGGCTTTATTAAACACTTTTATATTATTTTTGGGACTAACCTATTGACACAGAGCCCAGTGCCAGTTCCTGTTTTTCCCTTGTTTCAGTGTTTCGAAGAAAAGGAATATAGAACGGAGTCGAAACGGAATGAAACCTTCTGGAGAAGTTATTTTTGGAAAGAAAGCAACCCGGGAGACTTGGAGTGCACGTCAGGAAAGCAACGAGGGAGGCACGAGGGAGGGGGGCGCGCCCTCCACCTTCGTGGGTCCCTCGTGGCTCCCCTGACGCATTTCTTCCGCCTATATATATCCATATACCCTAAAACTTTCGGGGAACAGAATAGATCGGGAGTTCCGCCGCCGCAAGCCTCTGTAGCCACCAAAAACCAATCGGGACCCTGTTCCGGCACCCTGCAGGAGGGGGGAACCCTCACCGGTGGCCATCTTCATAATCTTGGCGCTCTGCATGACGAGGAGGGAGTAGTTCACCCTGGGGGCTGAGGGTATGTACCAGTAGCTATGTGTTTGATCTCTCTCTCTCTCTCGTGTTCTTGAGGTGATACGATCTTGATGTATCGCGAGCTTTGCTATTGTAGTTGGATCTTATGATGTTTCTCCCCCTCTACTCTCTTGTAATGGATTGAGTCTCCCCTTTTGAGTTATCTTATCGGATTGAGTCTTTAAGGATTTGAGAACACTTGATGTATGTCTTGCGTGGGATACCCGTGGTGACAATGGGGTATTCTATTGATCCACTTGATGTATGTTTCGGTGATCAACTTGCGGGGTCCGCCCATGAACCTATGCATAGGGGTTGGCACACGTTTTCGTCTTGACTCTCCGGTAGAAACCTTGGGGCATTCTTTGAGGTTCTATGTGTTGGTTGAATAGATGAATCTGAGATTGCGTGATGCATATCGTATAATCATACCCACGGATACTTGAGGTGACATTGGAGTACCTAGGTGACATTAGGGTTTTGGTTGATGTGTGTCTTAAGGTGTTATTTTACTACGAACTCTGGGGCTGTTTGTGACACTTATAGGAATAGCCCAATGGATTGATCGGAAAGAATAACTTTGAGGGGGTTCCATACCCTACAATAATCTCTTCGTTTGTTCAATGCTATTAGTGACTTTGGAGTGACTCTTTGTTGCATGTTGAGGGATAGTTATATGATCCAGTTATGTTATTATTGTTGAAAAAACTTGCACTAGTGAAAGTATGAACCCTAGGCCTTGTTTCCTAGCATTGCAATACCGTTTACGGTCACTTTTATCATTAGTTACCTTGCTATTTTTATATTTTTAGATTACAAAAACCTATATCTACCATCCATATTGCACTTGTATCACCATCTCTTTGCCGAACTAGTGCACCTATACAATTTACCATTGTATTGGGTTTGTTGGGGACACAAGAGACTCTTTGTTATTTGGTTGCAGGGTTACTTGAGAGAGACCATCTTCATCCTACACCTCCCATAGATTGATAAACCTTAGGTCATCCACTTGAGGGAAATTTCCTACTGTCCTACAAACCTCTGCACTTGGAGGCCCAACAACGTCTACAAGAAGAAGGTTGCGTAGTAGATATCACGCCACAGACATCTTCCAGCACTCACCTTTGGGCGATGTGCTAAACTCTTTAAGCAATTTGTCCTTGGAGAAGGGCTCATAGCCGAACTATGTTCGGTTCGAGTTAGAGGCTGATGATGGGGAATTTTGCTTCCCACCCACCACCCACTTCATAGCTACCATCGAAGACTTAATCGACGAGCTCGATTATGGCTCTGAAGACATCATCGGTATGGACGACAATGCCGACAAGGAGCAAGGCCAAGACCCGCCATTCACTAGACGTTGGACGGCCACCTCTTCGTACGACGTGTACATGGTTGATACACCTAAAGGGTCTGGCGACGACAAAGAAGAGCCAGATGCGAATAAACCCTGTGAGACGCAGTCCAGCCGTCGGGGCCCTAAACGCCGCTCCAAGTCATGTTGCTCAAAAGACAGCAACACCGGAACCAGAGAAAATAGTACTCCTAACGACGCCGAAAACAATGAAGACCCTGTTGGAGCAACATCCGAACAAGAGGAACAAGACAACGAGCAAGTTAACCCTGATAAACAGGCCACGCCCAATGACCCGGATGATGATAGTTATCGTCCACCCAACGAGGATGATGAAAGCCTTGGCAATGAGGACTTCATCGTGCCTGAGGCACCCCTCGAGCAGGAGCGCTTTAAGCGCCAGCTCAGAGCTACTGCCAGAAGCCTAAAGAAAAAGCAGCACCAGCTCCAAGCCGATCAAGACCTACTCATCGACAGATGGACCGATGTCCTGGCAGCCGAAGAATACGGCCTCGAGCGCCCAGCCAAGAGTTACCCAAAGCGCAGACTGCTACCTCAGTTTGATGAGGAGGCACCAGATCCCATACCTCCCTCGCGCAATGAGGACCGAACACCACGTGGCCGGGATAGTGCGGCGGACCGACCACCCCGCGGTCGAGATAAAACGGCAACTCAGGCCGAACAACAGCCCGCCCCACCGCCTCCTAAAACCAGGGACAAAACTGTTGGAAATATGCCCTAGAGGCAATAATAAATGGTTATTATTATATTTCTTTGTTCATGATAATTGTCTATTGTTCATGCTATAATTGTATTGTCCAGAAATCGTAATACATGTGTGAATACATAGACCACAACGTGTCCCTAGTAAGCCTCTAGTTGACTAGCTCGTTGTTCAACAGATAGTCATGGTTTCCTGACTATGGGCATTGGATGTCATTGATAACGGGATCACATCATTGGGAGAATGATGTGATGGACAAGACCCAATCCTAAGCATAGCATAAAAGATCGTGTAGTTTCGTTTGCTAGAGCTTTTCCAATGTCAAGTATCTTTTCCTTAGACCATGAGATCGTGCAACTCCCGGATACCGTAAGAGTGCTTTGGGTGTGCCAAACGTCACAACGTAACTGGGTGACTATAAAGGTGCACTACGGGTATCTCCGAAAGTGTCTGTTGGGTTGGCACGGATCGAGACTGGGATTTGTCACTCCGTATGAGGGAGAGGTATCTCTGGGCCCACTCGGTAATGCATCATCATAATGAGCTCAATGTGACTAAGGCGTTAGTCACGGGATCATGCATTACGGTACGAGTAAAGAGACTTGCCGGTAACGAGATTGAACAAGGTATTGGGATACCGACGATCGAATCTCGGGCAAGTAACATACCGATTGACAAAGGGAATTGTATACGGGATTGATTGAATCCTCGACATTGAGGTTCATCCAATGAGATCATCGTGGAACATGTGGGAGCCAACATGGGTATCCAGATCCCGCAGTTGGTTATTGACCGGAGAGGCGTCTCGGTCATGTCTGCATGTCTCCCGAACCCGTAGGGTCTACACACTTAAGGTTCGGTGACGCTAGGGTTGTAGAGATATGTGTATGCGGAAACCCGAAAGTTGTTTGGACTCCAGGATGAGATCCCGGACGTCACGAGGAGTTCCGAAATGGTCCGGAGGTAAAGAATTATATATAGGAAGTCAAGTTTCGGCCACCGGGAAAGTTTCCGGGGTTACCGGTATTGTACCGGGACCACCGGAAGGGTCCCGGGGGTCCACCGGGTGGGGCCACCTATCCCGGAGGGCCCCGTGGGCTGAAGTGGGAAGGGAACCAGCCCCTAGTGGGCTGGGCGCCCCCCCATGGGCCTTCCCCCTGCGCCTAGGGTTGGAAACCCTAGGGCAAGGGGGCGCCCCACTTGCCTTGGGGGGTAAGTCACCCCCCCTGGCTGCCGCCCCCCATCCAGATGGGATCCCTGGCCGGTGCCCCCCCCTCCCAGGGGGCCTATATAAAGGGGGGGGGAGGGAGGGCAGCAACGACACAGCCTTGGGCGCCTCCCTCTCCCCCTGCAACACCTCCCTCTCTCGTATATGCTCGGCGAAGCCCTGCCGGCATCCTGCTACATCCACCACCACGCCGTCGTGCTGCTGGATCTCCATCAACCTCTCCTTCCCCCTTGCTGGATCAAGAAGGAGGAGACATCGCTGCATCGCACGTGTGTTGAACGTGGAGGTGCCGTCCGTTCGGCACTCGGTCATCGGTGATTTGGATCACGGCGAGTACGGCTCCGTCATCCACGTTCATTGGAACGCTTCCGCTCGCGATCTACAAGGGTATGTAGATGCACTCCTTTCCCCTCGTTGCTAGTATACTCCATAGATGCATCTTGGTGAGCGTAGGAAAATTTTAAAATTATGCTACGATTCCCAACAAAAACAACTCGGGACCATGCATACGACCTTCGGCAGGATCTGGACAGCAGAGCAAGACATACCAGATCAATCTATGGATCGCGAGGACGCCTCCCGACTCGGGATGATGGCTACCTATTCGGACGTGACAAACCTAGTCACACCCGGGCCGATAACCGCAGACGGACTTCATCGGAGGTGCGCCATGACGCGGCCCGATATAGAGGCGCCGCACACCCTCTCTACTTCACAGACGAGGTGCTGGATCATGAATTCCCCGAGGGGTTCAATCCCGTCAATATTGATTGAGGACTTTATTCTCCACATCCACATGGCCCGCGGAGACGACCTCCACGCCATCAAATACCTCCCACTAAAGCTCAAAGGACCAACTCGACACTGGCTACATAGCCTGCCTGAAAACTCCATCGGCAGTTGGGAGGACTTGGAAGAAGCCTTCCTCGACAACTTCCAAGGTCATATGTCCGGCCACCCGATGCCGATGACTTGAGCCACATAGTTCAACAACCTGGAGAATCAGCCAGAAAATTCTGGACTAGGTTCCTAACCAGAAAGAACCAGATCATTGACTGTCCAGATGCCGAAGCCCTAACGGCCTTTAAACACAGCATCCATGACGAATGGCTAGCACGCCACCTTGGACAAGAAAAGCCGAGGTCCATGGCAGCCCTCACGGCACTTATGACCCGCTTTTGCGCGAGAGAGGATAGTTGGTTGGCTCGCAGTACAAACACAGCCAGCGAAGCAGGCCCCTCCGAGGAAAAAAACAACACTGGCAAGCTCCGGCGCAACAGACATAAACGCCGAAGCAATGGCGATAACACCGATGACACTACAGTTCACGCCGGATTCGGTGGCTCCAAGTCCGGCCAGCGAAAGAAGCCCTATAAAAGGAACGGCAGAGGACCATCCAGCTTGGACCGCATACTCGATCGTCCGTGCCAGATACATGGCACCCCAAACAAACCGGCCAACCATACTAACAGAGATTGTTGGGTCTTTAAGCAAGCCACCGGGGTAAATAGCGAAAACAAGGAAGAGGAATCGCAGTGCGAGGACGATGATGAGGAGCCCCGGCAGCTGAACACTGGGGGGAAGAAGAAATTCCCGCCTCAAGTCAAAATGGTGAACATGATATATTCTACACACATCCCCAAAAGGGAGCGCAAGCGCGCACTCAGGGACGTCTATGCGGTAGAGTCAGTCGCCCCAAAATTCAACCCGTGGTCGCCATTCCCGATCACCTTTGATCGTCAAGATCATCCAAACTAGTACCGTCATGGCGGTTCGGCCGCATTGGTACTCGACCCAATCATCGACGGATTTCACATGACACGAGTCCTAATGGACGGTGGCAGCAGCCTCAACCTGCTCTATCAGGATACAGTACGCAAAATGGGCATTAATCCCTGACGAATCAAGCCCATGATAACTACCTTAAAGGAGTCATACCAGGCATAGAGGACCGTTGTACGGGCTCAATCATGCTGGAGGTGGTCATCGGTTCCCCGGATAACTTCCGAAGCGAAAAGCTAATCATCGATATCGTCCCCTTCCGCAGCGGCTACCACGCACTGCTCGGATGAACCGCGTTTGCTAGATTCAACATGGTGCCACATTATGCTTATCTCAAGCTCAAGATGCCCAGTCCACGCGGCTTCATTACAGTAAATGGAAACACGGAACGTTCCCTCCGTATAGAGGAGCACACCGCAGCCCTAGCAGCAGAAGTACAGAGCGGCCTTCTAAAGCGGAACCATAATCCAGCCGCCGAGCACTGGACATCGTTAAGAAGGTCCGGACTACACTGCAACAGGGCAGCTCGGTTTGTCAAGAGCTGAATTAGAAAATTCGGCCTCCGTCCCAGCCCCGATGAGGAAATGGCATCCGTACCGCGCGTACATAACTACGCACTCAAAACCCCATGGGTACTGACGGAGGCATAACTTGCTCGCGATCCACAGTGTGGCTTGACCGACCCTGGGATTCGCACGCCTTTACTTTTTCTTTTTATTACGGTTTTTTCTCTTTTCAAGGTCTATGCGGACGACCCACTTGCAGAACACACCAAGGAGGCAAGGAGCTCTAGCATATAAGGGAATCCCCAGGTGGTCTCTACTAAATGATTGCCATACTTGTTTTACATACCCGCGCGCAGCTCGCCCTTGGTTGTGGCATGTTAAATAGCTTTATTTTCTTATCGCATTACTTGCACAAAGTATGCCTCGACGTACTAATTACATCACAATAGTGAATAAATGGTGGCGTCAGCTTATTCCTTAATTTTCCTGTTTCCTCACCTTTGTATACATTACTTATCGCACACATACACCATGGTACGTATTACTACGCCAGGGGCTTCTTTACACCCCGCATTACGACAATAAAAGTCCGAACACTTTTACAGTATAGTTTGGCACCCCGAACTTATAGCATTATATGCATCGGCTCCGAATCATGTCTTTGGTCAATAGTTGGGTTGCCCGGCTCTTGTGCTTGCTACCTTACGTTCCGCTATATAGGCTAGGGTAGTAAAGGGAGAACTACTACGATTGTGTCTCGGTTCTTCTGGACGAGCACCTCAGTAGAGAAAGCCGAAAACTGACTGTCATGATGCGGCGAGAGCTGGTCAGCTATTCGAGAGGTTCCAAATCGTTAGAGATTTTTTTCGCTTCTCGCGAAGAATCGGTTCCTCCGATTAGGCGTGTATAGAGCCCCTAGTTCGGCCTTCCGAATACCAGGGGCTTCACCAACTTTCTTAATTGTCAAACTCCTATGGCTAGGTGAGGGCGGTAAAGGCCGCATAATCTGATTGCCTTGTTCGTTGCGCTAAACATCTCCTTTAAGGACCAGAATGTGGAGTAAAGAGTGTTTAGATTTATCCCGAACACCCCCGTACTATCTACGTGGGGGCAGAAGCCAACGACTGGTCAACCCTCTGATTTCATAAACGGCCGCACAGGAGGTAAAATATAAATCGCAAGCATTATAATACATAACATCATTGTTCCATATTACAGGACAGGATAATACAAATGTTCTCATGGGAATATGACATCCTTCGAACATTGCTCCGCCACAAGGCGGGACCCCCCCAGGACACCATCAAAATAGAGCTCGGGTCGACGATGCTCCTTGCCCTTTGGCGGCCCCTCGGTCATCAGCTTCTTGGCATCCAGCTTTGCCCAATGTGTCTTGACGCGAGCAAATGCCATACGCGCACCTTTAATACAGACCGACCGCTTCATGGCTTCGAGCCGCGACAGGCACTTACAAGCCGCTTAATAAGTCCGAAGTAGCTGCTAGGTATAGGCTCGGCAGGCCACAGCCGGACTATCAGGTCCTTCATGGCTAGCTTTGCCGACCTGTGCAGCTCGACCAACTACTTTAGCTAGTCGCTAAAGGGCACCGGATGTTCGGGTCCCAGATATTGGGACCAGAATAGCTTCTCCGTAGACATCCCTTCTTCGGCTCTATAATGCTCGGCAGCATCTGATATACTGCGCGGCAGATCCGTAAACGCCCCTGGAAAACCCAAATTCGGATAAGTACAAGGAACGTTTCTTCTACATACTTGCTTTGCATGATGAAAGACTTACCCGCCGCAATCTTCTTGGCCGCCTGAATTTCCTGGAGGGCGTTCTGGGCTTCGGCTCATGCATCCTGTGCGCTCTGACCGGCCTTCGCCAATTCGGACTCTTGCGCCTTACAATCGCGATCGAAGGACTCAAATCACTCAATCGCGCCCTGGAGCTGTTGCTGCGCCTCGCCAACCTGGGCCTCGTGCTTCTCGCGCGCGGCGTGTTCCTTGGCCGCTTTGTCCTCGGCCTCGGCTAACGCCTTCTAGAGGGCTGCCACCTCGGTCGTGGCCACGAATAATGTTTATGACACCTTAGTCCGGACGGACTATTAATTTTTTCTTAAAATGTACCCGCAGGTTACTGCATACCTTGGCTATCCTCCAGCTGCTTCTTCATGAGGCCGAGCTCCTCCTCGGCCCGCTCCAGTTTCCGCTTCAGTCCGGAGACCTCCGCCGCATGAGCGGTGGCAGCCTGCAGCGATACCTGCTTATTCACATAGACAACTTATGTTAGACTCCTGCGACATTTCTTCTTGATCCTCTGTTCGGCTTTTTCTTCCCGAACACCAAACAGGGCATCAGGGGCTACTGTCTATACTGTGATATTCTTCCTACAACCACATTACTTACCTCAAAGCCAGATAGAAGGCTAGTATAGGCTTCGGTTAGTTCGCTTTTGACGAACTAAAACTTCTCTATTACCGTGCCCATAAGGGCGCGGTGTTCATCCACAATAGAGGCGCCTCGTAGCGCCTCCAGCAGATTATCCTGTGCCTCTGGTTGGACAGAGGTCACCGGCGGAACAGGAACATTCCCTCCTTTTGGGGAATGCCATTCGCTGGACTCCGGGGCTGCGTAGATCTCCGGAATGGTATCTGGCTCAGGTCTGAAGGGAACTCGGCCCCCGTCACCAGTCCCCATAGGGGCTCTTTCCCCCATGTGTCCGGAGACTGAAGAATCATCCTGGGGCGCCACCCCGACGATCTCCAAAAGCTCCCCCCGGTCGGGGAAGGTCTTTTGCGACACCACCTTGTCATCACCCTTAGGAGAGACATAATGAGCAGGTGGCGGAGACATGATAGCCATCTCCTTTGAGTCTAGCGATCCCTCTGTCGAGGATCGCGGGGAGCCATCGCGTGCCGGACTGCAATAACAAGGTTTAAGGTATATCAATATTACAAACCGGGAAGGCCAGACATTTTCGAATTCTGGTACTTACGAGGCGGCCCGAGGCTTGGTCCGGCGAGGTCGCTCCGGACTGCTATCAACATCCCACACGGAGTTATCCGCGAGGGAGCCTCTAACCCTCTTAGGCGCTTTCGCCTCCAGATTTGTGGGGGCCGCTCTCTTCTTCCTCCCCACTTCAGGTGGAGAGTCATTTTCTTCTTCCTCTTCGTCGTTGTCGTCAGCGGACGAAGAGGAAGTGTCATCTTCGGACATCACGTACGGAGCGCCTTTTTGGCGAGGGCCCTTCTGGGCCCCTTTGGCCGCTTTCTTGGCCATCTTCTCTGGCACCTCATAAGGTGCTGGAAAAAGCATTTTCATCAGTAATGGGAATTCTTGGTCTTCGGGCAGCGGACCCGGACAGTTCATCCCCTTTGCTACCTTGATCCAGACCTGAAAACATGGGTAGGAAAGCTTAGGCTTTTTCTCAAAATATGCTAGTAAAGGGTACGCCTTGAAAACATTAAAAGAATTTACCGGGTTAGCCTGGCGTTTTAAGCTAAGCCCGCGATCTTCGGTCGTGGGCGGTGGCGTCTCGCCGGCCTTGAAGAGCACTTTCCATATTTCTTCGTGCGTCGTGCCGAAGAACCCTAGTAGTGTCTGGTGCTTGGCCGGATCGTACTCCCACAGATAGCAAGTCCGGTGTTGGCACGGAAGGACCCGACGAATGAGCATGACCTGGACCACGTTGACGAGCTTGATCTTCCTATCTATCATGTTCTGGACGCATGTCTGGAGCCCAGTCAGCTCGTCCGAGGGACCCCAGGTTAGGCCCCTCTCTTGCCAGGAGGTGAGCCGCATCGGGATTCTGGATCGGAATTGGGGGGAGCCACCCAGTTGGCGTCACGCGGCTCAGTGATATAGCACCACCCCGATTGCCACCCTTTCACCGTCTCTGCGAATGAGCCTTCGGGCCAGGTAACATGGGCCATCTTACCCACCATGGCGCCTCCGCACTCTGCTTGTTGGCCGCTCACCACCTTCGGCTTCACATTGAAAGTCTTCAGCCATAGGCCGAAATGAGGTGGGATGCGGAGAAAGGCCTCGCACACGACAATGAATGCCGTGATGTTGAAGATAAAGTCGGGGGCTAGGTCATGGCAGTCTAGCCTGTAGTAAAACATCAGTCCACGGATGAAGGGGTGAAGAGGGAAGCCCAGCCGACAGACGAAATGTGCAAGAAACACAACCCTCTCATGGGGCTCTGGAGTAGGGACGATCTGTCCCTTGGCCGGGAGTCGGTGACCGATTTCCCTGTCCAGATATCTGGCCTCGTGGAGCTCCTTGATATCCCTCTTCTTGACGGAGGAGGCCATCCACTTACCCCCAGCTCCGGATCCAGACATCTTTGGAGTGCTTTCTCAGACGAGGGAAAAGCTAAAAGCTTGGGCGTTGGAGCTCAGGGACGGAAGGACTGAGGAGGAGCCGAGGTGTGGGTGAAGAAAGGGAATCCTTATCCCCTTATAAAGGCCATGAATATCAAGCGTCTCCCCACTCGCCTTAAACTCGCCTATTCCTAAGGGCCGTGCAAACGGCACGGTTGGGTCACCCACGCCCGTATTGATGAGAATCCCGTAATAAGGGGACACGATCTCTGCTTCGACAGGACTTGCCAATGCCAACCGCGTCTCGAAACATGGAGCGGCAGACGAAAAACGGTTCGAAATTGTGCTCGGACAGACATGATGTCATGTTGTAAAAAAGCTGTCAGTAGATTAGACTCGTGTAAGAATATATTCTCTCTGTGTTTGTGTATGGTGTGTGTGACAGGTCCGGATACTATCATCGCATCCAAAGACTATCTTGAAGTTCGGATAGAAGGGAACCCGCCTTGCAATGCCGAAGACAATCTGCGCGCCGGACTCCTCGTCATTGAAGCCAGGTTCAGGGGCTACTGAGGGAGTCCTGGACTAAGGGGTCCTCGGGCGTCCGGCCTGTTATCCATTGGGCGGGACTGATGGGCTGTGAAGACATGAAGGCCGAAGACTGTACCCGTGTCTGGATTGGACCCTACTTGGCGTGGAAGGCAAGCTTGGCGACCGATTATGAAGATTCCTTCTTATGTAACCGACTCTATGTAAACCCTAGATCCCCCCGGTGTCTATATAAACCGGAGGGGTTAGTCCGGAAAGGGCATGACATTACCATAGTTATATAGGCTAGACTTCTAGGGTTTAGCCATTACGATCTCGTGGTAAATCAACTATTGTAATACTCATATTCATCAAGATCAATCAAGCAGGAAGTAGGGTATTACCTCCATAGAGAGAGCCCGAACCTGGGTAAACATCGTGTCCCCTGTCTCCTGTTACCATCCATCCTAGACGCACAGTTCAAGACCCCCTACCCGAGATCCGCCGGTTTTGACACCGATAGTGCCCCCTTGGCCGCCTCTCTGTCGCGGGATATCCGGGGCCACCTATGGCACAGGGTGGTCCCTTGCTGGTTCGGCGGGGGGACGTCGCATTGCACAAATAGCAGATCAGCGCATGGCAGCACGGCAGAGAGCACACAAGCAATTTACCCAGGTTCGGCCTGCCGCGAGGTGTAAGACCCTACTCCTACTTTGGTGGATTGATGCTGGAATGAGTGTGGTGGTGTGTAGTACACTTGCCCGACAAGGTTTGCCTTGGGGCCGTTGTCGGTGTCAAAACCGGCAGATCTTGGGTAGGGGGTCCCGAACTGTGCGTCTAAGGATTGAAGGTAACAGGAGACAGGGACATGATGTTTACTCAGGTTCAGGCCTTCTTAATGGAGGTAATACCCTACTTCCTGCTTGATTGACTTTGATGAGTATAGGGGTTACAAGAGTTGATCTACCTCGAGATCGTAATGGCCAAACCCTAGATGTCTAGCTTGGATGATTATGATTGCCTCTACGGACTAAACCCTCCGGTTTATATAGAAACCGATGGGGCCTAGGGTTGTACAGAGTCGGTTTCCAGAGAAAGGAATCTTCATATCCGAACGCCAAGTTTGCCATCCACGCAAAGGAGAGACCCATCCAGACACGGGGGAAAGCCTTCTGTCTTGTATCATCACGGCCCATCATTCTGGCCCACGTCACATAGCCCGGACACCCGGGGACCCCCTTATCCAGGACTCCCTCAGTGGCCCCTGAACCAGGCTTCAATGATGATATGTACAGCGCACAGATTGTCTTCAGCATTGCAAGGTGGCTTCCTCCTCCGAATACTTCAAGGTAGTTGATCAACAAGAACTATATCCGGCTCTGTTTAAAAGTACAACCCACTACCACAAGGGCATAATACTTAATCAAAAAACATGATATGTCTTTATTGACAGTTTTTCTGGCGAGATGTTACGTCTGGCCTTTTCATTATTTCGAAACTTTTTTCAATCTCCCGTTTCGCGTTTCGAGACGCAGCCTCCGGTGACACGTCTTATCAAAGCAGAGATCGTGTCCCCTTATTACGGGATTCTCATCAACACGGGCTTGGGAAATCCAACCGTGCCGCTCGCACGACCCCTTGGGAATAGGCGAGTTTTAAGGCTTGTGGGGGGACGCTTGATAGTTACTGCCTTTATAAGGAGATATGGATCCCCCCTTGTTACCCCATGCCTTCTTCTTCCTCAGCCAATCCGTCCTCAAGCTCCAGCGCCCAAGCTTCAATCCTTTCCGTCCCCCGCAAAACTGCAGCCATGTCCGGATCTGGAGCGCAGGGCAAATGGATGGCCTCCTCCGTCACAGAGAGGAACATCCAGGAGCTCCAGGAAGCGGAGTACCTGGCCAAGGAAATCGCCCACCGGCTGCCTGCCAAAAAGCAGATCGTCCCCACTTTGGATCCCAATGAGAGGGTAGTATTCATCCCCCATTTTCTTTGCGGACTAGGATTTCCCCTACATCCTTTCGTCTGTGGTCTCATGTTTTACCACGGGCTATATTTCCATGATCTAGCCCCAAATTCCTTCCTCAGTATTTCGGCGTTCAACGTCGTATGCGAGGCATTCCTCCGCATTCCCACCCACTTCGGCCTATGGCTCAAGGTCTTCAATGTGAAGCCGAAAGTGGTGGCTGGCCAACACGCGGAGTGCGGATGCGCCATGGTGAGCAAGCTTCCCAACGTCACTTGGCCCAAGGGTACCTTCATGGAGACCGTGAAGGGATGGCATCACGAGTGGTTCTATGTCACAGAACCTCGTGACTCCACATGGGCCGCTCCCTCCGAGTTCAAGTCCGGGCCTCCAATGCGGCTGACGTCCTGGCTCAACAAGGGCCTGGACTGGGCGTCGTCCGACGAGGTGATGATGCTGCAGAAACGCGTCAAGCGTATGGTAGACAAGAATACCAGTATTGCCAGCGTGATCCAGGTGATACTCTTTCGCCGGCTACTCCCCTGCCAACGCCGGACTCGGTATATGTGGGAGTTCGACCCGGCTGGTCCCCGGACCTTGCAGCGGTTCTTCGGCACGAAGCACAAAGACATGTGGAAGCTTCTTTTCAAGACCCAAAAAACATGGCCGAAAATGACCGAAGACATCGGCTTCGACTGCACTCACACAGTGACTCCTGTAAGTTTTCTGATAACCTTATTTCGTAAGTCCAAGGAGCATACTAAGCTCCCCATTCTTCCCACAGGGCTGGACGAAGAAGCCGAAGCGGAATCACTGTCCGGCTCCGCTACCCGAAGACCCATCCATTCCTATGTTGATGAGGATGCTAGTCCTGGCACCGTATCAGGCGCCCGAAAAGAAGGCCAAGAAGAAGAGCAAGGAGGCCAAGGGTGGCCTCCGTCGTAAAGGCACTTCGGACGTAGTGTCCGAAGACACCAAAACTCTCTCCTCTCATGACGAAGATGAAGAGGAGGAGGAAGAGAGTAATTCCCCCCTTAAGGGAGGAAAGAAGAAGAGGGCGGCTTCCATGGATCCAGATACGGAGGCGTCCAAGAAAGGGATAATCTCCCTTACGGATGATTCCAAGACGGACGCCGACGACATCCACGAGTGGCGCCCCAGGCCGAAGCCCCTGGCCAGATCGTAAGTATTCAAAGGTACTATACATATATTTGATTTTTTGCCTTGTCGTTTTAACACGTTGAATTGCATGCCGCAGTCCGGCCCGTAACCTCCCCCAGCGATCCTCATCTTCTGGGAATTCGCTGGGTCCGAACATGATGGAGAGAGAGTCACCTCCGCCAGCCTCCCCCTAGTGCTACGGATAATACCGAGGTGTTGTCCCGAAGGACCCTTCCGGGTTAGGAAGAGGTGCGGGAAGCCGCCAAGACGGCGCCAAAGGGTGATCAGACAGGCTGACCATGGGTTGAATTTTGGGGCGACTGGCTCTATCGCATAGACGTCCCTTAGCGCGCGCTTACGCTCCCACTTGGGGATGTGAGTAATGTATATCATATTCACCGTTTTGACTTCAGGAAGAAATTTCTTCTGTCCCCGTGTGTTCAGTGGACAAGGCTCCTCATCGTCGTCCTCACTGGGCGACCCTTTCTCCATATGTTCGGTGCTTAACTTAATGACCTGTTTAAAGACCCAACAACTTCTGTTGGTATGGTTGGCAGGCTTGTCGGGGGTGCCATGAATCTGGCAAGGTCGATCACGTATTCGGTACAAGCTAGATGAACCGTCTTTGTTTCTTTTGAATGGCTTCTTCCGCTGACCGGATTTGGAGCCACTGAATCCGGCGTTGACCGCCGTATCTTCGGTATTGTCATTGCTGGTTCGACGCTTGTGTTTGTTGCGTCAGGGCCTGCCATTGCCGTTTCTGACTTCGGTACTGTTACTGCTATGAGCTAGCCAGCTATCTTCACTCGCGCAAAAGCGGGTCATGAGTGCTGTAAGGGCTGCCATGGACTTCGGCTTTTCTTGGCCGAGGTGTCGGGCGAGCCATTCGTCGTGGATGCTATGTTTAAAGGCCGCTAGGGCTTCGGCGTCCAAACAGTCGACAATCTAGTTCTTTTTTATTAGGAACCTGGTCCAAAATTTCCTGGCCGACTCTCCGGGCTGCTGGACTATGTGACTGATGTCATCGGCGTCTGGAGGCCGGATATACGTCCCTTGGAAGTTGTCTCTAAAGGCGTCTTCCATGTCTTCCCAGCTTCTGATAGAGTTTTTTGTGAGGCTTTTTAACCAGTGCCGAGCTGGTCCCTTAAGTTTTAGTGGGAGGTATTTGATGGCATGTAGAGCATCACCGCGAGCCATGTGAATGTGGAGAAGAAAATCTTCGATCCATTCTGTGGGATCTATTGTGCCATCGTACGATTCTATGTTCACGAGTTTAAACCCTTCTAGGAACTGGTGTTCCATATCCTCATGGGTGAAGCACAGGGGGTGTGCGGCGCCTCTGTATCGGGCCGCATCACGATGCAGTTCGGATGAAGTCCGTATGCGGTTTTCGGTCCGAGCGTGGTTATGCTTATCTTGCCAGGCTTGATAGCCGTCTTCTCGCGCCGGGGCATGCCCCCGTGATCCGTAGATTGATCTGGTCTGACCGGCTCTATTTAACAGGTCATGTCATAGGTCATAGGTGTATCCCCGAGCTGTTGTTTCTCTGCCTTTACGGCGAGGAGGTGCGGGCTGGTGTTCGGCTTGAGTTGTCGTTCTGTCCTGGCCACGTGGTGGTCGGTCATGTCCATCAGCAGCATTATGCGCTGGTGGTGTGGGCTCCAGCGCCTCATCGTCGAATTGGGGTAGCAGCTTGCGCTTCGGGTAACTCTTAGCTGGGCGTTCGAGGTCGTATTCCTCGGCTGCAAGGACATTGGTCCATCTGTCATTGAGCAGATCTTGATCAGCTTGAAGCTGCCGCTGCTTCGTCTTTTGGCTTCTTGCAGTTGCTATTAGCCCGCGCTTAAAGCGCTCTTGATCAAGGGGTTCCTTTGGCACGATGAAATCCTCGTCGTCAAGGCTCACATCGTCTTCGGAGAGTGGTAGATAGATGCTATCCTCCGAGTCCTCGTTCCCTGCTTGCTCGTCAGGGTCAACTTGCCCGTCCTCCCGATCATCCTGTTCGGATGTTGGTTCGATGGAGGCTTCTTGATCTTCGGCGTTCTCATGAGTATTATTGTCTCCGGTGCCGGTATTGCTATCTTTTCCATGGCGCGATTTAGAGCGGCGCCGCTGACATCGACGCTTTGGTGGTATCTCAGAAGGTTCGTCCTCGACTGGGTTCTTCCCATCCTCGCCGTCGCCTTCTTTAGGTGTGTCCACCATGTACACATTGAATGAGGAAGTGGCCGTCTAGTGTCTGATGAACGGCGGGATTTGGGCCTGCTCATCTCCGGCATCGTCGTCCATACCGTCGATCTCTTCGGAGGTGTAATCGAGCATGTTGGTTAAATCTTCGACAGTGGCTATGAAGTGGGTTGTGGGTGGGACGAAAAATTCCCCGCTCTCAGCCCCTAGTCCAGGCTGGGCGTAGTTCGGAGACGATTCCTCGGTAATGGCGAGGGATCACATTAAGTCCCGAGCCTCTTTTAGGAGTGAGTTTTGGACAGAGGAGTGAGAGTCCGCCGGGCTGGCCGGGGTGAGAGCCGCCTGGCCGCGCCCACTCGACGTGGACCTCGAAAGTCTGGACTCGGCGTCTGGTGGAGTGTCCGGTGCTTCAATGACAAGGGGTGTTCGTTTCGTCTTCGGGCTAGCTAATGACGCCGTCCCCTCCGGATCTCTGGTAGCAAGTTCCATAATCGCAGAGAGTCCGGCGGGCTCTAGACTCCCGTCTTCGGACCTGACAGCCTGTATTGGATCTAAGGCCAGAGCGGCAATCTGGGCCGCAAACCCTTCGAAGATCAAATCTCCTCAGATATCAGCGACATAGTTTAGGTTCCCAAAACTGATCTGATGACCAGGGGCATAGCTGTCGATCTGCTCAAGGTGGCCAATCGAATTGGCACGCAGTGCGAAGCCGCCGAACACAAAGATCTAGCCGGGGAGGAAAATCTCCTTCGGAACAGCATCATTGCGAGCCATCGATCCTTCAGTAGACAACACAGAGGAACTCTCAATAAGCACCAATGTCAGTGTCAAAACCGGTAGATCTCGGGTAGGGTGTCCCGAACTGTGCGTCTAAGGATCGAAGGTAACATTAGATAGGGACACGATGTTTACCTAGGATCAGGCCCTCTTAATGGAGGTAATACCCTACTTCCTGCTTGATTGACTTTGATGACTATAGGGGTTACAAGAGTTGATCTACCTCGAGATCGTAATGGCCAAACTCTAGATGTCTAGCCTGTATGATTATGATTGCCTCTACGGAGTAAACCCTCTGGTTTATATAGACACTGGAGGGGCCTAGGGTTGTACAGAGTCGGTTTACAGAGAAAGAGATCTTCATCTCCGAACGCCAAGTTTGCCATCCACGCAAAGGAGAGTGCCATCCGGACACGGGGGAAAGCCTTCCGTCTTGTATCTTCACGACCCATCAGTCCGGCCCACGTCACATAGCCCGGTCGCCCGGGGACCCCCTAATCCAGGACTCCCTCAGCGAGGGATCGCATTAACTCCAGAGCCTCGTTTAGGAGTGAGTTTTGGACAGAGGAGCGAGAGTCCGCCGGCCTGGCCGGGGTGAGAGGCTACTAGCCTCGCCCGCTCGACGTGGACCTCGAAAGTTTGGACTCCGCGTCCGGTGGAGTGTACGGTGCTTCAATGACAAGGGGTGTTTGGTTTGTCTTTGGGCTAGCAAATGACGCCGTCCCCTCCGGATCTCCAGTAGCAAGTTCCATAATCGCAGAGAGCCCGGCGGGCTCTAGACTCCCGTCTTTGGACCTGACAGCCTTCACTGGATCTAAGGCCAGAGCGGCGATGAGGGCCGCAAACCCTTCAAAGATCAAATCTCCTCGGATATCAGTGACATAGTTTAGGTTCCCAAAACTGGTCTGATGACCAGGGGCGTAGCTGTCGATCTACTCAAGGTGGCCAATCGAATTGGCACGCAGTGCAAAGCCGCCGAACACAAAGATCTGGCCGGGGAGGAAAATCTCCTTCGGAACAGCATCGTTACGAGCCATCGATCCTTCAGTCGACAACATGGAGGAACTCTCAGTGAAAGCACCAAGTCGGTATCAAAACTGGCAAATCTCGGGTAGGGGGTCCCGAATTGTGCGTCTAAGGATCGAAGGTAACGGGAGACAGGGACACGATGTTTACCCAGGTTCGGGCCCTCTTAATGGAGGTAATACCCTACTTCCTGCATGATTGACTTTGATGAGTATAGGGGTTACAAGAGTTGATCTACCTCAAGATCATAATGGCCAAACCCTAGATGTCTAGCATGTATGATTATGATTGCCTCTACAGACTAAACCCTCCGGTTTATATAGACACCGGAGGGGCCTAGGGTTGTACAGAGTCGGTTTACAGAGAAACGAATCTTCATATCCGAACGCCATGTTTGCCATCCAAGCAAAGGAGAGTCCCATCCGGACACGGGGGAAAGCGTTCCGTCTTGTATCTTCGCGGCCCATCAGTCCAGCCCACGTCACATAGCCCGGACGCCCGGGGACCCCCTAATCCAAGACTCCCTGAACCAGGCTTCAATGACGATATGTCAGGCGCACAGATTGTCTTCGGCATTGCAAGCTGGGTTCCTCCTCCGAATACCTCAAGGTAGTTGATCAACAGGAACTATATCCGGCTCTGTTTAACAGTTACAACCCTCTACCACAAGGGGATAATACTTAGTCAAAAAACATGATATGTCTTTATTGACAGTTTTTTTGGCGAGACGTTACGTCTGGCCTTTTCATTATTTCGAATCATTTTTCAATCTCCCATTTCGCGTTTCGAGACGCAGCCTCCGGTGACACATCTTGTCAAAGCAGAGATCGTGTCCCCTTATTATGGGATTCTCATCAACACGGGCTTGGGAAATCCAACCGTGCGCTCGCACGACCCCTTGGGAATAGGCGAGTTTTAAGGCTATGGGGGACGCTTGATATTCACTGCCTCTATAAGGAGATAAGGACCCCTAATCCAGGACTCCCTCAGCCGTAGCGACTGCGCGCTTATGGTGGCTTGGGTTTATCAACTTCCCAACCTTCTAACTCTTCCTACGAGTGCCATGGGCCTCCTTTTATAGATTAAGGGGTCACCACAGTGGCAAAGTTGTCATTATCCACTGATATGATAGAAAACAGTGCTAGCATACCTAACTCTGCGGGCTGACATGGTGCATTAAATGTGCCGCTTAGTGTCACATCACTGGTTGCCTTGCAAGTCCTGTCTGGCTATCTTGCCAGCTCGGCGCCTGTTCCCTTGACACGTTGCAAGACGGGTGTCATCTGTGGGTTTTTACTGTAGGAAATGGCTGCCATGTGGCGAATGGCTGCCACTTAATCATCTTGTGGCTTGACACCGCACTAATTGATGACGTGGGTCATGCCTTAGTGGTTGGCGGGGTGGTTCAGCCCCCGCGAGCCCCAGCAGGCTCTGTCGGGGTGTCCTTTGTTGCTTGCTTTTGGTGGTCGCCTCGACCCTTTCCGTGCTCGCCTCCCCCGGCAAGGGAGGCCCTTCTCTCACTGATGTCTTCCTCCTCTGGCCTGATCTTGGTCCCTCTGAGCTGTGTGTTGGTTCTTCAAATCTCTTGGTTCTTCAATCCCTGACTTGAGTTGGTGCTTCACTCTTGATCTTGTGTCTGTGCACAGTTGGGTGATGTCTACTACACAACCTTCTTCTTGCAGACATTGTTGGGCCTCCAAGTGCAGAGGTTTGTAGGACAGTAGCAAATTTCCCTCAAGTGGATGACCTAAGGTTTATCAATCCGTGGGAAGCATAGGATGAAGATGGTCTCTCTCAAGCAAACATGCTTCCAAATAACAAAGAGTCTCTTGTGTCCCCAACACACCCAATACAATGGTAAATTGTATAGGTGCACTAGTTCGGTGAAGAGATGGTGATACAAGTGCAATATGGATGATAGATATAGGTTTTTGTAATATGAAAATATAAAAACAGCAAGGTAACAAGTGGTAAAAGTGAGCGTAAACGTTATTGTAATGTGTAGAAACAAGGCCTAGGGTTCATACTTTCACTAATGCAAGTTCTCTCAACAATAATAACATAATTGGATCATATAAATATCCCTCAACTTGCAACAAAGAGTCACTCCAAAGTCATTAATAGCGGGGAACAAACAAAGAGATTATGGTAGGGTACGAAACCACCTCAAAGTTATTCTTTCCGATCAATCCATTGGGCTATTCCTATATGTGTCACAAACTGCCCTAGAGTTCGTAGTAAAATAACACCTTAAGACACATATCAACCAAAGCCCTAATGTCACCTAGATACTCCAATCTCACCTCAAGTATCTGTGGGTATGATTATACGATATGCATCACACAATCTCAGATTCGTCTATTCAACCAACACATAGAACCTCAAAGAGTGCCCCAAAGTTTCTACCGGAGAATCAAGACGAAAACGTGTGCCAACCCCTATGCATAGGTTCATGGGCGGAACCCGCAAGTTGATCACCAAAACATACATTAAGTGGATCAATAGAATACCCCATTGTCACCACGGGTATCCCACGCAAGACATACATCAAGTGTTCTCAAATCATTAAAGACTCAATCCGATAAGATTACTTCAAAGGGAAAACTCAATCCATTACAAGAGATTAGAGGGGGAGAAGCAACATAAGATCCAACTATAACAGCAAAGCTCGCGATACATCAAGATCGTGCCAAATCAAGAACACGAGAGAGAGAGAGAGATCAAACACATAGCTACTGGTACATACCCTCAGCCCCGAGGGTGAACTACTCCCTCGTCATGGAGAGCGCCGGGATGATGAAGATGTCCACCAGTGAGGTTTCCCCCCTCCGGCAGGGTGCCGAAACAGGGTCCCGATTTGGTTTTGGTGGCTACAGAGGCTTGCGGTGGCGGAACTCCCGATCTATTCTGTTCTCCGAAGGTTTTAGGGTATATGGATATATATAGGCGGAAGAAATACGCCAGCGGAGCCACGAGGGGCCCACTGTCATGACCGGTTTTCCAATAAAAATATTTATTGAGAAACCGATCCCGAAAAAGGACCAGTAGAGAAAATCTGTCTTACTGGTAGACAATGTCTTGATCACAGAAGAGATCCAGGAGTACTAAATATAATACAAGGTTGAGCGGAGACTGCTCAACAATTTATTACAAGCACGCCGATAATACATAAAGGCGGATAGGGTGGCATAACTATTGACTCGCAAAAAAGAGAGAAGTGGTGGATATGTCACAGCGAAGTGGGTGACATGACTCCTGAATCTAACAGCTCATCGAGCGTCGGAGTGAGGCTCGAGGATTCTTATTGAGGGTGGCGGAAGCATATACAATACAAGTGACCAAAATCCAGGATCGCACGGGACAGATTGGGACTCCGCTAGGCGTCGGACTCACTATCAAACTCTTCATCCATGAGATCGCCTTCGTCAACATCTGGCCAAATCAACAAGCCAGGTGAGTACTACGAAAGTACTCGCAAGACAGTTTGGACATAAGATATAACCAATGTAAACATGATGCATATGCACAGATTAATAATGCGCACTGAGATAATAAAACAGCTATGCATGGGAAATAAAAAGGAAGTCGGGCGGTAGTCCTCCCGAAATCCCAAAGTAATGCTGAAAGCCAATCGAGTGTCTGAATGACTCCTCGAAAGGATACAAATAGAATAACAATGCCGCAGTTGGGCGTCAAGGCGACACCACATAAAGGGCTTATATTAAAAGTAAATGACAAGAGTGCCACAGTCGGACGTCTGAGCGACATCACATAAAGGGCCTATATCAAAAGTAAATAACGAGCGTGCCACAGTCGGTCGTCTGAGCGACATCACGTAAAGGGCTTATATCAAAATTAAATGACAAGAGTGCCACAGTCGGACGTCTGAGCGACATCACATAAAGGGCTTATATCAAAAGTAAATAACGAGCGTGCCACAGCCGGACGTCTGAGCGACATCACGTAAAGGGCTTA